>NC_057805.1:163670730-163673044 GCF_018294505.1 Triticum aestivum
GGCCACCGGCCGCCGCCGCGCCATCGCGCCCCTCCGGTCCCCTCCGCCGCCGGCACCACCTCGTCCTCCCCTCCCTCCGGCTCCTTCCTCTCCCTCCGGCCTCGCCTCCTCCTCCTCCAGCCACGGTGAGCTCCAACTCCGGCCAACCCGAGCTCTCCATCGCCAGATCTCGATCTGGTATGGTAGCGTTGACTTCCTTCCCCCCCCACCCCCAAATTCCTGTCCGAGAATTTTTGCGATATGTGCACTTGTTCCTCGTTGCATAACTCACTGTGCATAGCTCCATATCGCGCGTGTATTATGTCAAATTGTTCGTCTCGTGATGCTCTACATTTTGTTCAAGTGCACCTTGTTCATTAGAGGTCATCTTGATGCCCAAATCTCTGTTGCAAGAGGGCTAGTTGCTGTTCCCTCTGGTTCTTATCAGAACTTGGAGATTTGTCTTTTTTGTATCTTTAATTCTGTGCATCTTATGGGCATGAGCTCTACATGTGTTTTGTTGTATGCCATGCCATCTTTCCAAGGGTGTATGCCATGTATTTTTTTGATCTCTGTGGTGACTAGCACAAGCATGCAAAGTAGGCTCCGTAATGTTTCTGATTTCAGGGACTTGGTGATTTCTCCCAAGTCCTTGTCTGCTGTTATTTTGTTGCCATGTAAACTTGATGCTACAGAGAGATCCATGCATATTTTGGTGATGTTCAGTAAGGATGTTTTGTAGCTATAGTTGTAATTGATCCATTCCTTCCCTTGTTTGCAATTATGGAGTGCCATAGAATGACTCAATCTTGCTCTACTTTTGCTATAAAATATTTCTGGCAGATTCTTAACATGATATTCATTTTTGCCAAGCTTGTTATAGCTGATCCATACATGCTATGCTTTTCTTATTGCCATGGTTAGCTTCACAAACATGCCATCTTGCTGTAGATATGCTTGGTTTGTCATGCATTGCTCTGTAGTGAGTGCATCAAGCTCACAAACATGCCTACTTATTATTATTTCTGCCATGCTCTGTTTTCTGCCAAGTCTGAAACCTGATAACGAAACTTGCTATGTTTACATGCTTGCCATCATATCTTCTGTTCCTTTTTGGCTTTTGGTCATTAAGGGACTTTTGTCATGTGCTTTTATTAGAATACTGCCATGCCTTGTTTTTCCATGTTAAGTTCCTGTGGCATGTTGATTTCGTGCTCTGAACATTGCTATCTGATGCTGTTTTCTGCTATGTCCAGTTTTTCACCAAGTCTGTGAACCTGTTATCTTTTGCACTATTGACATGCTTGTTTGAGCTTGATATGTTGTGAACTAGCAGTAGCTCAGTGTTCATCTTTTGTCAAGCATCTCCTGTAGATTACTGTCATATGCTTTGTTGCTATGTTGGAGTGCTGTAGACTTGTTACTTGTTGCATTTTAAGTGCTATCATGCTGTAAATCGCAGATTCGTGTCATTCTTGTTTTGCTTGCCATTTGCAAACCGTGCATCCGTTTCCGGTGATCTTTATATCGATTTCGACCGAAATCATCTCATCTTTCCAGTGGCATGCTTGGTTTGCCAAGTTACTGCCTTGTTCATCATTTTCCTTCCGGAGCACGCATATGCATCGCATGTCATATCTGGCATATCATACATGTTTTGCATCATGTTGCTTGTGCATTTCTCGTGGTTGATTGTGGTTCCGTTTGTTTGTGTTCTTCTCTTGGGTAGAGCCGGGAGACAAGTTCGTGAACGAGGAACCTGTTGAGTACGCTTACGAGGATCAAGCTTTCGACAACTCTGGGAACCTTGCAGGCAAGATGACCACCCCTCGAAATCACTTCTATCTTTGCTTTGCTAGTTGTTCGCTCTATTGCCATGCCGCGCTACCTATCACTTGCTATATCATGTCACCCATTTTGCCATGTCAGCCTCTAACTATCCTTTCCTAGCAAACTGTTGTTTGCCTAAGTTACCGCTTTTGCTCAGCCCTTCTTATAGCGTTGCTAGTTGCAGGTGAAGTTGAAGTTTGTTCCATGTTGGAACATGGATATGTTGGGATATCACAATATCTCTTATTTAATTAATGCATCTATATATTTGGTAAAGGGTGGAAGGCTCGGCCTTATGCCTGGTGTTTAGTTCCACTCTTGCCGCCCTAGTTTCTGATATACCGGGATTATGTTCCTTGATTTTGCGTTTCTTACGCGGTCGGGTGATTTATGGGACCCCCTTGACAGTTCGCCTTGAATAAAACTCCTCCAGCAAGGCCCAACTTTGGTTTTACCATTTGCCTCCTAAGCCTTTTTCCCCCGGGTTTTCGCGAGCCCGAGGGTC
>NC_057805.1:163673330-163681554 GCF_018294505.1 Triticum aestivum
GGTTATGTTGGTACCTGTACGCTTCGCTCATCCGTTGTGCCCTGAGAACGAGATATGTGCAGCTCCTATCGGGATTTGTCGGTACATTCGGGGGCTTTGCTGGTCTTGTTTTACCATTGTCGAAATGTCTTGTAAACCGGGATTCCGAGACTAATCGGGTCTTTCCGGGAGAAGGTTTATCCTTCGTTGACCGTGAGAGCTTATGATGGGCTAAGTTGGGACACCCCTGCAGGGTATTATCTTTCGAAAGCCGTGCCCGCGGTTATGAGGCAGATGGGAATTTTTTAATGTCCGGTTGTAGATAACTTGTCATTTGACCCAATTAAAAATACATCAACTGCGTGTGTAGCCGTGATGGTCTCTTCTCGGTGGAGTCCGGGAAGTGAACACGGTCTGAGTTATGTATGACGTAAGTAGGAGTTCAGGATCACTTCTTGGTCATTGCTAGATGACGTCCGTTCCTTTGCTTCTCTCATCGCTCTCATTTGCGTATGTTAGCCACCATATATGCTTACTGCCGCTGCAGCTCCACCTCATTACACCATCCTTTCCTACAAGCTTAAATAGTCTTGATCTCACGGGTGTGAGATTGCTGAGTCCTCGTGACTCACAGATTCTACCAAAACAGTTGCAGGTGCCGACGATGCCAGTGCAGATGATGGGGTCGATCTCAAGTGGGAGTTCGACGAGGAACGTGGTCGTTACTATGTGTCTTTTCCTGATGATCAGTAGTGGAGCCCAGTTGGGACGATCGGGGATCTAGCATTTGGGGTTGTCTTATTTTCATCTGGATTTTGACCGTAGTCGGTCTATATGTTTGTATTTTGGATGATGTATGATAATTATTCATGTATTGTGTGAAGTGGCGATTGTAAGCCAACTCTTTATCCCATTCTTGTTCATTACATGGGATTGTGTGAAGATGACCCTTCTTGCGACAAAACCACTATGCGGTTATGCCTCTAAGTCGTGCCTCGACACGTGGGAGATATAGCCGCATCGTGGGCGTTACAAAGAAGGAGACCAGGTCAGGAAGCCGCAGCTCGTTGAAGTCGACCGGGTGGTCGAACCGTTGTAAAATAAGAGCACCTGGCTTTGCCTATTCACAAGGACTCGATTCTGGGGTTTAGCCCGAAGGCCGGCATCGTCGCGCTGGCACGACGGTAGGCATCGCGCAGCCGCAACACGTGCGTGGCAACTTGGTTCACCAGGTGGCTGAGGCGATCCTAGACCTCGTCACGATCGGCCCGCTCGCGCTCCAGCCGGCTCCCCTGACGGCCTATCGTATCTCCCGCTTTCTGCAGCAACACCGCCGATGCCTCGAGCATCTTTGTGGTGGACGCCTGCCGCTTTTGAAGCTCTGTGAACTCCCGCACATAACGGAGGAGCATGGCACCCCTCTCCTCCTTGAGCTCACGGAGCTCCACGTCCTTGGCCCTGAGCTCCGCATCCTTGGCATGGAGCTCCTGTGTCACGCGCCTCACCTCGGACTCCGTTATCTGCTGCGCCGCCATGGCACCAGGTAGAAGCAATGGGGAGAGGAAGCAAAGGGGGCGAAACGGCTGAAAGGCAATGCAATCTACGGGAAGGCGGAGGGAGTGGGGAATCTTTTGGTTTTCACCACGGTAAAACACCAGTCGACGACTTCTCACATCAGGGAGCAGTGGGTTTTTACAGGCGGAGTCATCATGACTAATTGCTGCCGCGCCTGCTCCCGTCAGTCAAAAAATTAAAAATCCTGCCGCGCCTTCTCCCGTCAATCAAAAAATTAAAAATCCTGCCGCACCCAAACACCAGAGCAATGCCGCGGTGGATATTTAAATTTACCTGCCGGCAAGTAGATAAAAAAAGGGGTGAAAAAACAAATGTGGCAGCGGCCTAGCTAATCGGTCGAACTAGCCCAACTAGCTAGCCACCGTGCTTCACTGATGTACTTGGCGGGAAAGGTGGTCTTTCGTGATTTGACGACTCATTTACTTGCTTCGGCGCTATGACCGAGGAGGACCCAGAAATCGCGCGGTAGGGCATCCCACGTCAGGAAGAATATATGCGTGCACCACCCGGGAGGACCCCGAAACCGCGCGGTAGGGTGTGCCACGTCTCGGCACGGAGGAAACATGTGCATGTAAAAATATACTGTATCAGACGTAGTACCTATGGTTCGACCTCGGGACCCAGCCAGTCAGTCGAAAACACCCCACTAGCCACACAGCTTCAGCATGCAGACGTGGCACGGAGGATAGATGTGGTTAGCTCCGTCTCGACCTGCCACAACGTCTCTTGTTCTAGGCGATTCTTCTATTTTCCAAGCTTCTTTTTAGTTGTAATAACACCACGGCAAGCTAGCGCCGCTCTTCGTGTGTGCCCGTGCAAAGGTTAGACGATGGAGAGAAGAGAGATTGAGATCGCAGACCTGGGACCCACCAGTAAGTGAGACAACGGTCATGCACGTGTTGACGAGGCACTCCCTCTACTCTACTCAACGCAAGTACTGTACAAAATCAAGTTATGGGACAAAGCCAACAACCGTTCGTTTTTTCAGGCTATCGACTTACGCTTTGTAGTCCAGGTTGCCAGTTCGAATCTCGTCTTTCAGATTTGTTAGTTTTAGGTCCAAATTTGATTAATGACAAGTGGGACCCCCGTGTGTTATTCCGATATTTCAGTGTAGGATGGTTTTTTTGAACAAACACTTTGCGCGGTTAGACAAGTAACGGCACGAGTTACACGTATTTTGCAAGTTTACGAACAAAAATGACAGCGGCATAGAATATCACATCCACCCTGCAGCTTAGATAGTATGGTGATACGAGTTTTTACACCGTTGGAAGTGAGATCCAATGGCTTGGGAGTAGTCTTTGTAATTATGCGCAATTTCCAAACTCTCCAAAGGTTTTTTTGCAAATAAAACATTCAGGCCTCGTGTGTGCCGCTGCATCTTCGATCCAACGGCTCCCCGGTGCTCATATTAGGTGCTCCCCGTAGCTTAATTACCCGCTACGGTGATATGAGCATCTAGGTCGTATGATCAGTGATCAGATGGCACATGTGTAGTACTTGTACTTTCTGCGCATTTCCCAAACTCTATCAGCCGTATATTGCAAAAACAATCAAACCTCCTACTGTGGGCCGTTACATCTCAGTGAACTCATATCACCATAGAATCTACGGTGCGGGAGCACCTCATACTCTCCCGTGCGAGAAAACATAAGGTGCTATCGCAGCTTGGATGCTACGGTGATACGAGCTTGGAGGTCGTTTGATCTGAGATCCAATGGCATCTAAGCAGTCTTTGTGCTTGTAAGCAGTGGCCGAACTCTTTTGGGGCTTTTCTGCAAAAAACCATTCGAACCACCGAGGAGGTGTTGGGTCACAAATCCAACGCCTCCGAAGAGCTTGTCTCACCAAAGCATCTAAGGTGTGGTAGCACATGGTATTCTTACATACAGGAGAATATGATGTCCTCCTTCATCTTAGATGCTACGGTGATACGAGCTTCGAGGTCGTTGGATATGGGATCAAAGGGCATCTAAGTAGTTTTTGTACAAATTGTGTGCAATTCTCAAACTCATCAAGGTTTCCTGCAAAAATATTAAGACACATCATGTGAGCTGCTATATCTCAGATCTACAAGCTCCAAGCAACTCGTATCGGCATATAGCATCTAAGGTATGGGGGCACATGATATTCTCCCGGGGAGGAGGGGTGGGGGGTGCACAACCAATCGGTGGTTGGGAGGGTGGGGACAAATATAATCTAAACAACCCTAAACAGAGCTCCACAATTTTATCTAAGGTCGAGGGGTTGACCCCCGACAATCATAGCTCCGCCTAAACACAACATTTGCATGTACTGTAGTACTAGACTTAATATTCATGTTTCAGTTTCATGTTCATTTTAAATACTGAACTGAGGACCATGGATGTCTTACATTTTACTCCCTTCGTTCCTAAATATTAATCTTTTTAGAGGCTTCAAATGGACTGGCACATACGGATGTATATAGACATATTTTAGAGTCTAGATTCACTCATTTTGCTCCGTATGTAGTCTCTTGTTGAACTCTCTAAAAGACTAATATTTAGGAATAGAAGGAGTATTTTTGAATTCATGTCATACATGCATGGTTTGGAAAGATAGATGCACTATACTTATTGGATTGTTGTTGTGTTCGTGCGTGTGTGTCTCTGTGTGTGTGTGTGTGTGTGTGTGTGTGTGTGTGTGTGGTCATATGCTTGATACATACAAAGTTTTCTCACCTCCATATTGTTCATCTTTTAAATTTGAATTTGCATTGGAAAACTTACTAGGGATACCATGAAATGTGAAATCCACGTTGAGATCACTATATCACAAACTCACTCCAATTCAACAACTCGTCATAAATCAATTACCACGTTGAGATTAGTATTTGCAAGGAAAATACAGGTATTGTAATACACATAGATTCGTTCGGCAATTTAAAAGGTTCCTTTCGTATTCTCGAATGGTAGGACCCAACGGCGTACCAGCCAGACCTTGGCTCATGTTGATCCTAAAAAAACCGGGCTCGTGTCCTTCGGTGGCGTGCGTGGTATGCACATTAGGCAAACCCAACCAGTCGAGCCTCAGCGTTTCAAGTCGAAATATCTGGCGGCTAGAATTCCAGCTGTATGAAATTCCCCTCATGTCCCCGGTCCATAATGACTACTGATGAACAACGGAGGGATGCTTTAGTAACTAGACAACGTTACCTACTGTGCCGAGCACGGTTCAATTCCCTCAGTCGCCGCTCGTCAAGGTCACCCGTCAACTGAATTGCCTAGTACTACTACTACTACACCAGGATGAGCACAGAATTGAGCCCGTTTGTTCATGCCTAGTACTTGAGTTAATATATCAGGCAATGCACTGGTACGGAGGGATTATCCTTTTACTCTGCATATATAACTTGTCTGAAGTCTAACTAGGCAAAATGTTTGGCCAAATCCTTTCTTAAGAAATACAACGGGACAGATGTACGGCTTGAAAATTTATTGCATGATGCAGGTTATGATATTGTTTCGAATCCTGGATCTTAAATTTCAGAAAATCCAAAGGTGAGCATAAATTCTTGAAACTAAGCATGGTCATGTGATATGGCACAAATATTACTTCGTAATTTTTTCTTCAATTTGAGACAAGCTGCTTATGACAAGTTGCACAAATGAAGAGCCAAGGTATTTTGGAACAAAGACCTGTCACGTTAAGGCGAACGCTTTCACTATTGAAACCGTGGGCGTTTACGTGCCGCCACGAGTCCCCGCTTCTCATCGGCAGGTGCGTCCGAGCAAGCATGTGAGTCGACGGGAGGCGTGCGAGCAGACCGCTGCGCCGGCTGTCAGGGAGGCGTGCGAGCAGACCACTGTGCAGGCTCACCGGGAGGCGATCCCTTTGACCAGGCTCTGCCGCCCACCGTCGTCCCAACTGCTCCCACTTTTAATGTTGCCGGCGCCGCAGTTTAAAATCAACCCCGCACTACCCGGTATCGCTACAATCCTCTCTCTTCCTCTCCGATTCTCCTGTCATCTACCTCCAACTAGCCTGACCTAAATGTACGCCATGCCGCATCATGATGGTCTGCCCTTAGTGTTCCAGTTTCCTGAGGAAGACACCCAGCCGGAGTCTCAAGAACATAAGGCGCTTTGGGACGAGCTTGAACTAGCCTTGCGGGAAGACGTCGTGCCTGTCCCCGCTCCCGTTCCGGCTCCCGTCGCCCCGACTGCGCCAGCGCCCATCCCCGTGGCATTGATGGGCTGGGAGCCGCACATTGTCGCCAAGCTTGATCCCACGGGGTTCCACGAGGTCCCCGCCGACTTTCACGCGCCCGTGCACCTGCCAGCGCATGCGCCTGCGCGTGCACTGACGCGCACGCCCGTGCCGCTGCCCTGCACTGACGTGCGCGCCCGTGCTGGTGCCCGTGCACACGAATGTCTCCAACACGCCGTTGACAGCGCCTGTCCCCGCGTGGGTGCCAGTGCCCCCCTCAGCGTCATGGATGGCCGCCGTCGACCGCTTCCTTGCACCAACGCCAGTCTCCTCCTCCCGCAAGTTGACTCGCTCTGAAGTCCAGAACATTTTGGCCTTCCTTGAAGCTAGGCCAACGTCCAGGAGTACGCCAACAACGGCGCAAGACGCCGCCATCACCGTCGGTCAGTGGCCCGACGACACACAGAGCACGGCAGAGCAGCCGCTTCCCACCGCGAGACGCCCCCGCCGCCGCCGCGTAATCTAAATTTGCCATGAAAAACGTTCGGATTGCCATGCTTAAAATCCGAACGTTTATCATTTCTGTTTATTTTATATCGATCGTTGTATAATTTAAAGTCGGAGTCAGACTGAACGAAATGTATGGTTTGATCGATTGAATGTTCTGCTAGAGCCGTATCAAATTAAATATAAAACGTCATCAAGCCACATGTATTCCTTGCCATCCAACGACCTAGACTGCTTTAATGTCGAGCGCTCAACACGTTTAGCATGCAGTTAATTTCATGCCAAAAATAGTGCTAATCACATGACAACACGCAAATAATATCCTAGTAGTTAATATCCGCATGCACTTAATATACTTCCAAATTAACTTGCATTGCACGTACACACTGACTAGTGCTGCTAGTACCTGAAACTGGTGCCGTGACTTGTGAACGCGTCCAGATATGGTCAACGGCAACATCGCCCGCGAGTTCTTCCTGTTTGCCCGTGCGTCTAAACGCAGAAGGGAGGAGAGAGAGAGCACACATGGAACCCACCAGTAAGTGAAGGCGAATAGTACTAAAAATAATATTACATGTTATCCATTAACTAGGCTGTGGTAATATAAAAACATTATGTGAACAAAGGGGGTACAACAAACATTGCTATTCTACGTATGTTGCCTATTGACGTGCGGCTTGAAGGCCCGGTCGCATGTTCGATCCTCGTCCTTTATTTTTTAATTTGTATATGGGTCCAAATTTGTTTCATGACATGTGGGCCCCTCGGTGTGTAGTTTTTAGCACTTTAATTTGTGGGTCGAAATTTGTTCCATTCCAAGTGGACTATCGGTGTGTAGTTTTGTAGCTTATTTATAATAATTAAAGAGAACAACATAGTTTTTTCAATAATACCATGGTGCGACGTTGAAGGCGAGAAAGGACGTGCGAGAGAGCGATGACCAAGCCAGAGGGAAATCAACTAGGGGAGTTGCGTGGGTTGCAACGGTGTTTGGAGTATTTGTGGGCCGAATGCTACGAAAATATAATCTAAACCGACCGGAATAAATGCCTACAAAAATTGATCCAAGGTTGGAGTGCCCCTCGCAATGTAAATAGCTCTGGCTTTGCGAGGGATGGAGAGGTAGTAGCTTCAACGCGTGGAAGATACAGTATGAGAAAGTGAGGTCAATCGAGAGACATATAGATAGAGAGACAAAGTGAGTGTGGTCCGACATTCATTGAACAAATATATATGCTCTGGAGAGATATTGTCCGATTAAGCTTTTTGGCAAGGGTGAGGGCTGTAAGATGAGCTTGAGAGATGATCCAGTCATAGACGTGTAGATATATTTTGTGCGTGGGAGGAAGCAGGGTCAACCGATCACATAGTGTCGCCGTGTGATCGAAAGAGTGAGACGGGTTGGAGAGAGTGACCTAGATAGACGATGTGCGTGAGAGAGTATACAATGTGAATAGGTCGAATTGGGCTCAAACATGGTGGTATATCGTTTTTGTCCAAGAAAGAGCGAGGTCAATCGAGACATACGGAGAGAGAGAGAGAGATTGAGTGAGCGTGGCCCACCATGAGGTCGAAAGAGTGGCGTCGGCTTGGATGGACTGACCTAGATAGACAATCTGCATGAGAGAGTATAGAGTGTGTCGATCAAGGCCCGAACAGGGAGATATATCATTTGTGTGTGAAAGAAAACGAGGTTAAACCAGACTTAGATAAAGAGAGCGAGATAGAGCGAGTGTGGCCCGCCGTGCGGAAGAAAGAGTGAGACAGTCTCGAGGGAGTGACCTAGATATACAACGTGTGTGCGTGCGCACGAGAGGTTGGGGGGCTAGATAGGCAATGCATGTATTTAGCGCGAGAGGGTGAGAGGGAGAGGGGGGAGAGAGAGAGAGAGCTCGGCATGGGGTGCAATGGCGGGTGTGTGAGGTAAATACATTTGGTAACAGAGTGGAAAAAGGGGTTGAGAGACTTAGAGATCGAAAAATGGAGAGAA
>NC_057805.1:163681761-163682421 GCF_018294505.1 Triticum aestivum
CGAGGACTAGGCATACGGGTAATTATTTCGAATTCGTGCCATACTAAGTTTCGAAAAGTTGACATTGACTCAGTTTGTTGTGCTATTTTGTAGGTCATATGTTTGAATCCATCCAAAAGTTTTCTCACTACCATGGTGTTCATCATATACATATGAATTTGTATTAAAAAAGTAGCGTGGATACAGTGAAATGCGAAATCCACGTTAGAATTGGAGATCGCTACGTGACACACACTCTAATTCAAATAACTAACTACGTGACACACACTCTAATTCAAATAACTAATTATGTGACACACACTCTAATCCACGTTAGCGTGGGTACCGTTTCGATTTTTTTTAAATAACTCCTCATTAATTAATTTATAGTACTCCCTCTGTTCACTTTTATAAGACCTTGAAGACATTCCAGACAATGTGCAAAACAGTTCATTTTAAGTTGTCTGAAACGACTTACAAAAGTGAACGGATGGAGTATCTCATTTCGAATGACTAATTATTGCAAGGAAAACACGGGCATGGTAATACATACAGATTCGTTTGCAAATGAAAGAATATTCATTTGCATTCTCAAATGTAGGCGCACCAGGCAGACCAGGGTCGTGTCGGGGTGGACGCTGCTTCGGTGCCTTAAAGGCAACTGCCTTTGCGTCACTGACA
>NC_057805.1:163682613-163696071 GCF_018294505.1 Triticum aestivum
GCGCTTCCACGTTTCAGATTGAAATATCGGGCGGCCCCAATTCCAGCCCTGCAAAATCTCTCTTCTCCACCGTCCCCTTCCGCGCCCAGATTGCTCAAATCCCTAATTCGCCGCCAACCCTCGAATCGCCCCTCATCTCGTCTCTTTCCCCACCGTTCCCCACCTCTGTGCCGGACGACGACGATGAAGACGACGGTCGCGCTTCACCACCGTACCGGAGCTACCTCATCTACGCCCTCGTCCACCGCACCGGGTGGTCCACCGACAACATCGACCGCCGCAACCGACGTGCCTCACAGACACCGAGTTCCACCGCATCAGGTGCGCTTCACCGACGCCGTCTCCCAGCTCACCGGGGCTACTTCACCGAGCACATCTTCGCACCTCCGCCCCCCGAAGCTGTTGGGGCTTCACCAACGGTCTCGTCCACCGCATCGTAGCGCTCCGCTGCCACTCAAGATCTGCATCCGTGCGCGGCCAGCCAACGCTAGCGCATCACCCTCAACGGCTCTGAAGTGACCCGCACTCTAGCTAGGCGAGCATGCCCAAACGCCGGCCCGAACTAGGTATCCACACATCACTCCCCTGTGCACTGTTCCGACGATGTTTGGATATCCTTTCACTGCTCTCTTAGCTTACACGCCTATGCAACTCTGACTTTAACTCTTATTTCTTCTGGAGATATCATCTGAAACAAGCAAATCCATTTTTTAGCGAAGCATGACGGCGCTACGGGATCTGGTACACATCCTGCACACCCGTATAACCTTGTAAGTATCTGTCCTCCGGTACAACATCAAGGTCGATTCCTCTTATTTGATCAACCATTCGCCGTGTCAAAAATGCAGAGGGGGATGCAAGGAGCACAAGGCCTGCACATCCAAGCAAGTGGTAACATGGACTTGTACATGGAACATCCCAAGCGCAAGCAGAGCTGCAGTGAGCCTGTACAACGAGCTAGCGTAAGTCCCTGCATTTCATTTAATTCGTACTGGCATTCGTGTATGATTTGTGTGCAGTGGCTGATCCATGAATTCAAGTTACCAGGGGCGAACATTTAACTTAAAAAATACGAAGGCACTTGCACTCCGGAAATCAACATAACTTGAGAAATGTGAAGCTACATGCACTTTGAAAACCAGCTAATGATCCAAAGTAGTTCAGATTATAAACACTAAATGATGCAAGAACCAAAAAACACAAAATGCAACATGGTGTACAAGGACTACAAACATGGTCTGTACCTGCTTGAATTATTCATTCTCTGGCTGAAAATATCGAAGTGTAATTGCACGTATAACCAGTGCGCAAACTGCATATCAATATATCTATCCTGCACAAGTATGCCAATAGTTTCAAACAACAGATTAGAAAAGTATTTATGCTATGTTGTCATGATACGGGGACTTTCTGGTAGATGGCCTCGACGTTTCCTCAAGCTATGAAAATGCACTATAATTTGCTTGTCATCAATGCCTGCAAATCTCTGTCTCTCTCAACATAGTAGATCATCATTAGACACTAAATCCTTCAATGAGCTTGCAAAATGCTTGCATTAGATCCCTCATTAGACACTATATGTTCATCACCAGGAGCATGTAAAATGTTTGCATCAAATCCTTCATTAGCAGTCTGTTCATTAGACACTTCAGGCTCAAGAACAACATGAGCTTGTATGTTTGCACCAGAAACTTGATTAGATACATCAGATTCAGTCAGTTCAGTATTGATTGGGGGAGTTATAAAATAAGTAGACATTGGTTTCATTTTCTCATAGATTCCCTACATACAAGCAGTTTTACAACACCGTCAGGTTTAACTATTGGCCAGAAATTGAAGAGTTGAATTAGATATAATCAGGGATGTGATGTACCTGCTCGTTGTGCATACTACTCCTGCAAGTGCGACTGTCCGTTTGCGCAAGCTCGATGCCATGCCCGTGCTGCCGCCGCTGCCTCCCACGCAGGCTACACCCAGGGTTGGATCTTCATCTTCTTGTCCTTCCGTTCGCTTGAAGCCCGGCGACCGCCCTCCAACGAGGGTGCGACGAAGTGCTGTGTCGGTCTGTCCAGCGGTGGCTAGGTTAGGAGCGAACCAGACTGGAGGCTGGAGCGAATGAATTGGGATTTTTCCTGCTGTCGATCGATATGGGAGGCGCTCGTTTGGGCCGCGAGCCTGCTATAGGGCCTGTCTTGCACTTATGTTATTGGCCCATCCAAATTGAAACATTTTTCTTCATTTTTTACATTGCCTGCTCGTGTGTTGGGACGAACAAAACTAGCGTGGGCCAACCTGGACGACTCAAACTAGGTGCACACTTTCCAGCCACCTGAGGCGGCCGCCCATACCAGCCCCTATGCTGGCATCGCCCCTTTTTGCGTGTATGATTGGATAGTGAAAAATATTCTAGTGGCGCTTTTGATTTACCCACAGAATGGTTGAATTGCTTGTTTCTATGAATTGAGTTCGCCAATAATGTGAAGGATGCCAGTCTTTTCATCCTATTGTCGATTGCTTAGATCTCGATATGCCAAAAGTAATCGCATGAAATATACAGTAAAAGCCAGTGTGATGTGTTTGGCTACAACTAGTCTGACTACACGTCCTCATATAACATATCAAGGACGCACCATCTTACCAGATTAACCATTCGACTTACCCATGCAGTGTGGGAAGAAAGAAGTATTGGGACTGCGTATCCAAGCAATTGATGCCATGGACTCCTTCGTACAACCTTGTAAGCGAAAAAGAAGTTGCAGTGTGCCTGTACAAAGAACTAGCGTAAGTTCAGTTACCTGCTTCTCGGAATTTTAGTTAGCCACTTATTGCAAAATTGTTCAATTACGTTGCTTGGCTTAATTTAGTTTGCTACTGATTACATAATGGCATAGCCTGTTAATCATATTGTAGACTGCGCCTATCTATGTGTTTGATACTTACTGTTAAGAATTACCTGTTTGCCTTAACTTAAATATCTATTTGTTTTTTAACTACTTTGCTGCTGCAACAACGGGTTACAATGATGTTAATAACTACTTTTTAGCATCCAATTGAAACTCTTTAATTCCTTGTTTGTTTAACTGGTTTGCTGTTATAACTCCCAGTTGAGATGTTTTGCTAACTTCAACTTTTCTGAATCCAATCGAAACTTTAATGGCAAAACAGGTTAGCCCAAGATCAAAGAGCGAGGTCCCCATGGACATTGCATCATCCCACAGTAGTGGCACCGGCCCAATCGTGCATTATGAATTGCCAACTGGTGATGCTCTAGAGGCTAAACTAGTGGTAGAAAGAGATTCTGCTTCTGCACTTAGAGATGAAGTTGACATGTTGAGGAAGCAAACAGCACAATCACAAGCAGTACTCAAGACAACCATTAAATATTTGGTGGATTTCAAAACAAAGCAAGTTGAGACTGACCAGATTGTTAAGGTCCTGAAGGAAAAAAGGAAATTAAATTCCTACTTGGTAAATCATAGGTGAAATGTTCTTTCCATAGTTGAATAACCTTTGTGTTGTCTGTTCATGTAATCAATCAAACCATTTGATTCAGAGATCATGTAATAATTGTTTTTTTTGTTTTTTGGTTTGTAATTTTATTTGAGCACAAGTCTGTATTAATTGATAATACTCGGAGACATTTCATTTGGATTGTTGTGCCAGACCTACAAGTATGCCAATCGGGCTGAATGTGCATTCAACAATAGTAGTAGTATAGATGGACCATAAGTGGCACGCATCGGAAAGGGCCAAGATGCTGGCTAAAAAAAGGATGCTGTTGTAGCCAAAAAAAAGTACAGCGGCCTGGCTTATGTATGTTAGTTGATATTATTGATCCATATACTCTATAAGTGTTTATATGTCTGTTAGTTCTATACATTCTTGGTTGATTGACTCGGTATTTGAATCTTGATACATCGCTTGTGTACATATCTAAATGGGAGTACACATTATGCTGCGTGTGACATTTGAGTTGGACATGAAGTGTTCCAAATATTCGAATTCACCTTAAACTGGATTCTAGTTTCTGAATTTGAGTATCGGCATTTGTAAACCATATTCATATATGACAGTGGAATACATCTTTGTCGTCCTTTTGAAGATATATAAAAACACATAGAATGATTTATAAAGATTCATATAGGAATACAAAATGGATTCGAATTTAGTTAACAGGGTAAACGTGGATGCTTATTGTCCCAAAATTCGAAAGAAGCAGCAAAATGTCCACACCCACGTCGGCTGCCCGAAGCCAAGTGTTTGGGAGATGGAAATTACTGTCTACCCATTACACGGACAATCCATCGGCCCGATTTCCACTGATCTAAATAGGGGTAGGTTAGTAACTTCAATTAGACGTGACACGACCGCCTCTGAGCCCATTCCGACATGGTGGGCGTCAAACATGGGCGGCAAAACTCATTTGATTCAAGCTCGTCCGAAAGACCTCTGTTTCTCCCTTCATTCCCCATTCATACACGGTGGGCGGCAAAACAAACTCGACTCGGCCGAAATCGATGTAGGCAAATATTTTCAATAGGGGCAGGTTTGTAACTTCACTCAGACGTGACACAACCGCCCTACCTGTCAGCCCCGTTCATACACCGTGGGCACCAACCATGGGCGCCAACCACCCTCTCCTCGCCCGAAATCGCTTTGGGCAAATATTGGCGAGATGCGAGATTACCGTCCTATCCCCAACCGACGAGACGTCCAAATTTTAAACGGGGGCTAAGTTCGTAACTTTCCCATATTTCAGACAGGGGCGTCCCAAAAACATGGTTCCCCGTACCTCTCCCTCCATTTTCCCATTCATACACCGTCCGCGCTAGAACACCCCATCCCCCACCAGCCTCCGTCCGCCACCCCATCCATCGCCGCCGTCTTCCACCACATCCATCGCCACCGTCCTCCACCATGCCGGAGCGCCTACCAAGACCGCGTCGTCCACTGCTAGAGATGGACGTTTCTCATCCACGGCGACGGACCAATAGCCTTGCATCGCGTCCTCTCGCTTCATCGTCGCCGTCGTCCTCTTTGCCGGGGCCGCTCACACGACCTTCTCTTCCACCGCAACGGGACTTATCCCCCGATGCACCCGTCTACCGTCGCAGATCTGCTTCAACACCACCGACAGCCATCACACCCCCGATACCTACACGGCGCCGCAAGAGAGGTGGTACTTCATATCTCCTCAACTTTTTGATCTCAACCAGAAAATAGATCTTAACTTGGTTACTCTACTTTCTTTTCAGCTCTTAGAATTTAGTTCTTAGTTCGAAGCAAATAATGGATGTTAAATATCATTTCTCCGGTTTGCAGCTTCAAATCTGCCATGGCACAGCCATAATACGGTTTAATTGATCATGCTTAGGGTTTAATTGATCATGTTGGTTCCGTGGTGGTTTCTTTAATAGAAATCGGAGGGGAAACCCTCTTTTGCTAAAAAAATATGCTTAGAGTTTCCCCCTTTTATGATCACTATACGATCAGAATATGTGCTTCGTGTCATAATAACACTGCTCCACCCATCAAGCTAAACAAGCTTAGTTGTTCAAATACGAATCTGATATTATTAAAACAGAGTTGTTTAATTGGTCAGCTAAATGTTCCTAAATTTGTTTCGAAAATGCATGTTCGCCGCTCGGGTGTGTATCTCTACAGGGTGCCCACGGTGGGCCGGCCCACCCTGGGATTTTGGGTCGTCCCAGGCCCCGATTCCCCTCTGTTCTGCTGCGCGCTTCCGATCTCTACTCACCCCCAGCCGCCTGCCTCGCCGGCGACTTGCCGTCCCTGGACGGCATGACTCTAGGAGGAGACGCGGGACTAACAGGAGGCCAGGAGCCGCTCGCCCAATAGCGTCACCGCTGCCCGGGCGCGCCGCCGTGCCTACCTTCCCAGTCCGTTCAGGGCTCAGGCGTGCAGCACCCACCAAGCCAACCCGATTTATCCTGAGATACGTCCTCAACACTCAGCAGCCACTCCTCATCACCCATTTTCTAATTGATTCATTACTCATTAGGCAGGACTGTCATTAGGGTTTGTTGTGTGCTCAGTGCTACCTACACTTAATGGTTCAGATGTATTTCGGTAATCTTTAGTACCTCTAAAGTTCACAGGGTTTTCAAAATTCCGGCCCTCGGAATAAAAACTAGTCATTTTGGATTGTTGGTCGTAGTGACATTGACCCAGATTACTACTGCAAGCCAGGTTTGTTGAAAATTTTACTTGTCTTTCTTACTCATTCGATATAATATCCAATTATTCACGTCGATAAGTTGCAAACAATAAGTGCTAGACAAACTTCTTCATTCAGATTTTGGACGATCTCTTACTGCAGTTACAATTCTGCATACTTGTCCTAGTAAGCTCACAAGTAAATGATTGATTCACTACATCTATGCTTGCCTTGTCATATTTGTTATCAATATTCTTTTAGGGTGGACCACCCTGTTTCTAAATACTGGAACCGTAGACATGAGTGAATAGTATTTCTCTATGTGATCTCTTCCATCATGTGTGGGTAACGAACACTGCATTGTATAGAAAGAAAGTGTCATTTCCAGCTTTTACATAGGTTTCGATCTTTTACATGGAATACAATCTGCCTACTTGCTTTGTGTCGCACTACCAACACTCCACCCTTGAAGCTAAACATTATGCCACTCATAATTGCTTAGTTTATTTGTTCAAATACGAATTTCATATGATTCTAATGTTCCTACTTTAGTTTTGAAATGTGTGCCTGCCTGTTATAGAGACATAAGGGGTTTGTATTTCTGTGTGTGGTCTGGTCAGCACGGTTGGGGAGGTTAACTTTGCATATGCAGGGGTTTATAGGGAGACACTCTCCGAGTTGAATCCACAATGCATTCCATAGATAATCTGACTACTTTTTATGTTTTCATGAATCTCAGATTCTGAACAGCATCATAAAGATTATGAGCTTGTGCGCATGAAAAGAATAAAGCAAAACAATGCCATGGCTGTCAAACTTGGCATTAAGGGACTAAAATCAAGTCTAGATGCAATGCAAACGCTCTCCACCTACAGATTCATGCTCAGAATATGATCCTAACAGTGATTCTGACCTAGAGGGAGACCTAAGTCAATGTAGCTCCCTAGTGGAGGAGTCAGAGGAAGATGCCCTATCTTATTCACCCATCAAGGTACTTGCTCTAACTTTCCAAGGTTACATTGCTCGCACATATCTTGCAACTGATGCTTTGCATTGCTTCTACTTTGTTGAACTGCCATTAGCTTAGTTTACACATCGTGTATGTGAATAGGCCCTGCCTATCCATTTTCAGTACATATTCCACCTGTCATCATACCATATTTATCCATTCAAATGCTGTTCTTGTGTATCAGACGTTCAAAAGGAAGAGGGCGATTGCTGATCGTGGAGGAGCACAAGCAAAGTATTTGGAAAAGGTAGTGGCACCTGATAAATCAAATAGCCCATTAGGTGTAGTTGCAATATCACCTGACCCACAAAATACCCCAACTCTAGCAGACTCTAGCCCTACTACACTGGTCATTTCTGATGCCCCAACTCAGCAGACCCCAACTGCGGCAAATAGTATGATTTGCCAGTTGACATAGCACCAGCTGTACGACGCAAAACCCCCATTCTAGCAAAGAGTACACCAAATCCAGTTGCCAAATCCCTTTTCGAACCATAGAGAGCCCCAATTGCAGCAAATAGGACCCCTGTTCCATTTCTTCCCAGTTTAGAAGACGAAGCTTATGCTATTGTCAGGAACTTTCTGCGCATCTTTCCTTCATGGAAAGATTATACAGCAGACACAGAACAATTTCCAGTCTTCCTCCGCAACTTACGCGTAAGTAATGTACTAATGTTATTCATGGTCATTACTGCATATGTTTCTGCTGACAGAAGACACAAGATTTCATTCTTTTAAATAGGCGAGGAGCAAACTGGATTGTGATGACGAGCAAGGGTTGGTTGCGCTTTTCAAGCACTCATTGATGAAGTATCGTTCCTACCTGAGGCAAGCGCACTTTGATGGCAAGCCTCTAAACAAAATTTCTGTAAAGTCTCCGGTGCTACATTTATCCGATGGTGACTGGAATAATCTTGTTACACATTGGTCTCGGCTGCAGCGTAAGGTACTGTCTATGATATCACATCACAATTTGAACTACATTTCTGCATTTTCCTTAATGTCTCACTTGTACGAAAACTGTTAGCAGAAGAACATTCGTTCTCAAGGGACCACAGAATCTCGCAACTATACTGCACACTGCATTGCTCTTGTGAGTACCTCTTGCCCTGTATGACCATACTTACTTTCATAGCTGTTTGATTATGTAGCATCACTGCACATGTTAGCCTCATAATCGTCCATTTGGTGGACATAAGATCCGTATGGACTCTTACATAAATTTAGAATCAACCCAATGCTTTTGAAGAGGTTTAGCTCTGCAGTCCTCTTGTAAGGATTGAACGTGGTCTATCACTGTACTTACATTAACAGCTACTCCCTCCGTCCCATAATATAAGAACGTTTTGTATAGCACACCACTGTTCAAAACCCTCTTGTATTATGGGAAGAGGGATTGGTTCATTTTGTAGCATTCTGCATCTTATCTCCCTTGCCCACCATTTACTAAAAAAGATTAGATCTATATTTAATCTTACCAACAAGTAGAATAGACAGACAATGCCAGTGCAGAAGTGTAGCCCATTGCTCTTGTCAGTACATCTTGTCCTGTAACGCTTGTACTTCCAGGGATTGGTAGTTGATTATGTAGCATCAATCTGCATCTTATCTTCATTATCCTCTATCCCTTCCAGTATTATCATATCTATAATTACTCTCTACAAAATGTAGAGTACAGGCAATGCTTATGAAGAAGATTATGTGCTGAAATTCTTGAGTTATCCTTCCCTTGACATGGAGAAGGGCATTATAAAGCCGGTGTTAACTGTTAATGTAAGTCAGTCCTTCTAAAGCCTTTATCCTCAACTGCTGTTTAATTTGCTCATACTCCCTATCGTTTACTGCTGTTTAGTTTGTTATTTCTACCAAAATGCATGTTCGTAAGAACCGTAAGTTCTAAGTTTTACTTGTAAAACCAAATTCCTTATTCATACCATGCACATTACTTAATACTCCCTATATGTATGCTTGTTTTTGTGGATCTATAATCCAGTGTGTGGTGAAGCAGCCCACGTATGCACCTTGTCATCTCATGTTTTATCTTACTGATGTGGCTGATGCTATGAACAACATGCCATGCACATTATCCAAAATAGATAAAATGATTTTCTTTGCCCTTCATCTATGCTTGTTATGTTGACATGGTAATCCAGTAGTGTGGTGAAGCTCCCCGCATTATGAACAATGCCAAATTATGCTATTGATATTTTGAACTTACTCTTTATTTTCTAATTTGAAATTGGATAGAATTGACAGAACAGTTATCATCTTTGTTTATACACGTGCAAAACCTGTCATCTCTCTGCTTTTTTTCAGGGTTATATGCCTGATGGCATGCACAAGTCTGCTGAAGGCTGTGAGACAAACCCAACTATATTGCATCAAAGAAGGAAAAACATCTTGAAGATAGCGAGACAACCCCAAAGTCTTGTCTTGATGCAGTGTTCAAGTTACTTGAGACTAACAGTCAGACAAGCTCACAGAATTCGTTGTCTGAATCAGTTCGACTTCTTCAGTCCCAAGTTCTAGCAGAAAGGCATTCTGCACTCAACTTCGACTTGAAGTCCTATCTCTAAGAAAGATTGCGGAGAACACCAATGAGAACCTCATCGCTAAACAGCAACACCTGGAAGCTATGACCGACATGCTAGGCCGGTCTCACAGCCTTGCTCAGCAGCTTGCGCAACAGTTCCCCGCAAGGCTAACCTTTCTTGAATTGTCTTGGAAGTGGTCTCGGTTCAGTATTATTTTGTTACACTACAATGGTGCCCAGTTTTTGTAATCTGCTTCTTCGTTGCGCTTTATGATCACTGGTGGCGAACTTCGATGCCCAGTGGATGTAATATACCTTAAATCCTTTATTGTATAGTGTAGGTGTAACGCCCACGATGCGGCTATATCTCCCACGTGTCGAGGCATGACTTAGAGGCATAACCGCATAGTGGTTTTGTCACAAGAAGGGTCATCTTCACACAATCCCATGTAATGAACAAGAATGGGATAAAGAGTTGGCTTACAATCGCCACTTCACACAATACATGAATAATTATCATACATCATCCAAAATACAAACATATAGACCGACTACGGTCAAAATCCAGATGAAAATAAGACAACCCCAAATGCTAGATCCCCGATCGTCCCAACTGGGCTCCACTACTGATCATCAGGAAAAGACACATAGTAACGACCACGTTCCTCGTTGAACTCCCACTTGAGATCGACGCCGTCATCTGCACTGGCATCGTCGGCACCTGCAACTGTTTTGGTAGAATCTGTGAGTCACGGGGACTCAGCAATCTCACGCCCGCGAGATCAAGACTATTTAAGCTTATAGGAAAGGATGGCGCAAAGAGGTGGAGCTGCAGTGGCAAAAGCATATATGGTGGCTAACTTGCGCAAAAGAGAGCGAGAAGAGAAGCAACGGAATGGACGTCTTCTAGCAATGACCAAGAAGTGATCCTGAACACCTACTTACGTCATACATAACTCAGACCGTGTTCACTTCCCGGACTCCGCCGAGAAGAGACCATCACGGCTACACACGCAGTTGATGTATTTTAATTGGGTCAAGTGACAAGTTATCTACAACCGGACATTAACAAATTCCCATCTGCCTCATAACCGCGGGCACGGCTTTCGAAAGATAATACCCTGCAGGGGTGTCCCAACTTAGCCCATCATAAGCTCTCACGGTCAACGAAGGATAAACCTTCTCCCGGAAAGACCCGATCAGTCTCGGAATCCCGGTTTACAAGACATCTCGACAATGGTAAAACAAGACCAGCAAAGCCGCCCGAATGTGCCGACAAATCCCGATAGGAGCTGCACATATCTCGTTCTCAGGGCACACCGGATAAGTCAAGCTACGAGTAAAACCAGACCTCGAGTTTCCCCGAGGTGGCCCCGCAGGCTGCTCGGTTCGGACCAACACTCGGAGGAGCACTGGCCCGGGGGGGTTAAAATAAGATGACCCTCGGGCTCGCGAAAACCCGGGGGAAAAGGCTTAGGCAGCAAATAGTAAAACCAAAGCTGGGCCTTGCTGGAGGAGTTTTATTCAAGGCGAACTGTCAAGGGGGTCCCATAAATCACTCGACCGCGTAAGGAACGCAAACTCAAGGAACATAATCCCGGTATAACAGTAACTAGGGCGGCAAGAGTGGAACAAAACACCAGGCATAAGGCCGAGCCTTCCACCCTTTACCAAAATATATAGATGCATTAACTAAATAAGAGATATTGTGATATCCCAACATATCCATGTTCCGACATGGAACAAACTTCAACTTCACCTGCAACTAGCAACGCTATAAGAGGGGCTGAGCAAAAGCGGTAACATAGCCAAACAACGGTTTGCTAGGAGAGGATGGTTAGGGCTGACATGGCAAAAATGGGAGACATGATATAGCAAGTGATAGGTAGCGGAGCATGGCAATAGAGCGAACAACTAGCAAAGCAAAGATAGAAGTGATTTCGAGGGGTGGTCATCTTGCCTGCAAGGTTCTCAGAGTTGTCGAAAGCTTGATCCTCGTAAGCGTACTCGATAGGTTCCTCGTTCACGAACTCATCTCCCGGCTCTACCCAAGACAATAACACAAACAAACGGAACCACAATCAACAACGAGAAATGCACAAGCAACATGATGCAAAACATGTATGATATGCAAGATATGATATGCGATGCATATGCGTGCTCCGGAAGGAAAATGATGAACATGGCAGTAACTTGGCAAACCAAGCATGCCACTGGAAAGATGAGATGATTTCGGTCGAAATCGATATAAAGATCACCGGAATCGGATGCACGGTTTGCAAATGGCAAGCAAAACAAAAATGACACTAATCTGCGATAAACAGCAAGATAGCACTTAAAATGCAACAAGCAACAATGCTACAGCACCCCAACATAGCAACAAAGCACATGGAAGTAATCTACAGGGGATGCTTGATAAAACATGAACACTGAGCTACGGCTAGTTCACAACATATCAAGCTCAAGCAAGCATGGCAAAAGTGCAAAAGATTACAGGTTCACAGACTTGGTGAAAAACTGGGCATGGCAGAAAACAGCATCAGGTAGCAATGTTCAGAGCACGAAATCAACATGCTACAGGAACTTAACATAGCAAAACAAGGCATGGAAGTGTTCTACTAAAATCACATGACAAACGTCCCTTACATACCCTAAGTCAAAAAGGACCAGAAGATTTGGTGGCAAGCATGTAAACATAGCAAGTTTCGTTATCAGGTTTCAGACTTAGCAGAAAACAGAGCATGGCAGAAATAATAATATGTAGACCTCTTTGTGAGCTTGATGCACTCACTACAGAGCAATTCATGACAAAACAAGCATACCTACAGCAAGATGGCATGTTTATTAAGCTAACCATGGCAAGAACAATTGCATAGCATGTATGGATCAACTACAATAAGCTTGGCAAGATTGCATATCATGTTAAGAATCTGCCAGAAATATTTTATAGCAAAAGTAGAGCAAGAGTGAGTCATGCTATGGCACTCCATAATTGCAAACAACTGCAGGAATGGATCAACTACAACTATAGCTACAAAACATCCTTACTGAAAATCTCCGAAATATGCATGCATATCTCTGTAGCATCAAGTTTACATGGCAACAAAATTACAGCAGACAAGGATTTAGAGAAATCACTAAGTCCCTGAAATCAGAAATATTATGGGGCCTACTTTGCATGCTTGTGCTAGTCACCACAGAGATCACAAAAATACATGGACTACACCACTGGAAAGATGGCATGGCATACTTCAAAACACATGTAGAGCTCATGCTCAAAAGATGCACAGATTAAATGATACAAAAATGACAAATCTCCAAGTTCTGCTAAGAACCAGAGAATAAAAGCAACTAGCCCTCTTCCAACAGAGATTTGGGCATCAAGATGACCCCTAATGAATATGGTGCAATTTAACAAAATGAAGAGCATCACGAGGCGAACAATTTGACATATTACACCCGCGAATCGGGGCTACATGCACGGAGTTATAGCAATACGAACATAGCAAGATGCTGTAGAATTTTGAGGACTTAGAAGAATTTCGGGGTCGCGAGAAAAGTCAACGGCTACCAGATCGGATCGAGCCCGTGGCTCTCGAGCTCGTGCTCGTCGGCCTCGCCGGCGATGGAGGAAGAGGCGGCGAGGGAGGGAGGCGGCGCCGGTGGAGGAAGGAGGCGCGGGGCCTAGGGCGGCGCCTCGGGTGGCTGGAGGAGGGGCGCCGGCGGCGGAGCTCCGGC
>NC_057805.1:163696644-163708033 GCF_018294505.1 Triticum aestivum
CGGCGGCGGACGCTGATGTGGCGGCGCGCGATTCGTCCGCCGGCGCGGGCGGACGTGTCCGGCGCGGGTGGACGTTGTCCGGCGGCGCGAGGTGGAAGACGCTAGGGTTAGACTGCGAATTCGTTTCTCGGGATGCCCACATATTTATAGGTAGAGGGAGCTAGGAGGCTCCAAATGAGGTGCGGTTTTCGCCCACACGATCGTGATCGAACGACCTAGAGCATGGAAGAGAGTTTGGGGGGGTTTTGGGCTAGTTTTGGAGGGGGGTTTTGCTGGACACTTAAATGGACTTTGCGGATGCCCGGTTAACCGATGGAGTACCAAACGACCACCAAATGGAACGAAACTTGACCGGTGGTCTCCGGGTGGTATATTAAGGCCACTTGACAAGCCTCGGTCCATTCCGAGAAAGTTTGACACACGCACACGAAAGAAAGCAAGAGGGGTGTACCGGAGGAGATAGGAGCGCCGGATTGGAAAACGGACAACGGGGAAAATGCTCGGATGCATGAGACGAACACGTATGCAAAAGCAATGCACATGATGACATGATATAAAAATGCATGACAAGACAAAATACAAAACGAAAGACAAAACCCGACAACGGAGGGAAAATCATAACACATAGCCGGAAATGGCAAGAGTCGGAGTTACAAATATGGCAAGTTACATGCGGGGTGTTACAACACTCCACCACTACGAGAGGATCTCGTCCCGAGATCTAGGACTGAAAGAACTCCGGATATTCGGAACGGAGATGGTCCTCGCGTTCCTAGGTGGCTTCCCGGTCGGAATGGTGCGACCACTTCACTTTCAGAAATTTGATTGACTTGTTGCGAGTCTTGCGCTCAGTTTCTTCAAGAATAGCAACGGGGTGCTCATGATAAGACAAATCTTCTTGGAGGTCAATCTCTTCGAAGTCGATAGTGCGCTTAGGCGTCTTGAAGCACTTGCGGAGCTGTGACACGTGGAACACATCGTGCACGTTCGCGAAGTTGGAAGGAAGCTCAAGTTGATAGGCGAGGTCGCCTCTTTTGCCAATGATCCTGAAAAGACCCACGTATCTAGGGGCAAGCTTCCCTTTGATACCGAAGCGACGAGTGCCTTTCATTGGAGAGACGCGGAGGTAGACATGGTCTCCGATCTCGAAAGCCAAATCACGATGCTTACTATCATAGTAACTCTTCTGACGCGATTGCGCGGCTTTGAGATTATCACGGATGACTTTACACATTTCTTCAGCTTCAGTGATTAAGTCATTGCCAAGAAGTTGGCGTTCACCAGTCTCTGACCAATTGAGAGGAGTACGGCACTTTCTGCCATAGAGAATCTCGAATGGGGCCTTGCCCGAACTCGCTTGGAAGCTGTTGTTGTAGGAGAATTCAGCATAAGGAAGACAATCTTCCCATTTCATGCCAAAGGAAATGACACAAGCCCTGAGCATATCTTCAAGAATTTGATTGACTCGCTCGACTTGGCCACTAGTTTGAGGGTGGAAAGCTGTGCTGAAGCGAATGTTAGTGCCCATGGCCTTCTGGAAGGAGTCCCAGAACTTAGAGGTGAAGATGCTTCCATGATCTGAAGAAATCAATGGTGGAATGCCGTGCAAAGAGACAATTCTGGAGGTGTAGAGCTCTGCCAGCTGAGCTGCTGTGATGGATTCTTTGATAGGAAGGAAATGAGCCACTTTAGAGAGCTTGTCAATGACAACGAAGATAGCATCATTTCCGCGCTTGGACTTGGGAAAACCAGTCACTAAGTCCCTGAAATCAGAAATATTACGGGGCCTACTTTGCATGCTTGTGCTAGTCACCACAGAGATCACAAAAATACATGGACTACACCACTGGAAAGATGGCATGGCATACTTCAAAACACATGTAGAGCTCATGCTCAAAAGATGCACAGATTAAATGATACAAAAATGACAAATCTCCAAGTTCTGCTAAGAACCAGAGAATAACAGCAACTATCCCTCTTCCAACAGAGATTTGGGCATCAAGATGACCTCTAATGAACATGGTGCAATTGAACAAAATGAAGAGCACCACGAGACGAACAATTTGACATATTACACGCGTGAATCGGGGCTACATGCACGGAGTTATAGCAATACGAACATAGCAAGATGCTGTAGAATTCGACCACGTTCCTCGTCGAACTCCCACTTGAGATCGACGCCGTCATCTGCACTGGCATCGTCGGCACCTGCAACTGTTTTGGTAGAATCTGTGAGTCACGGGGACTCAGCAATCTCACGCCCGCGAGATCAAGACTATTTAAGCTTATACGAAAGGATGGCGCAAAGAGGTGGAGCCCAGTTGGGACGATCGGGGATCTAGCATTTGGGGTTGTCTTATTTTCATCTGGATTTTGACCGTAGTCGGTCTATATGTTTGTATTTTGGATGATGTATGATAATTATTCATGTATTGTGTGAAGTGGCGATTGTAAGCCAACTCTTTATCCCATTCTTGTTCATTACATGGGATTGTGTGAAGATGACCCTTCTTGCGACAAAACCACTATGCGGTTATGCCTCTAAGTCGTGCCTCGACACGTGGGAGATATAGCCGCATCGTGGGCGTTACAGTAGGTTTATTCTTAGTTACTATGCCGTAATTTCTTTATTGTATAGAGTAGGTTTGTTCTTAATTCCTACTAGTTACTGCCATCATTCGCTATCTGAAAAAAAGTCAGATGTAGTCGACCGGACCGAAACATTCGACTCTAACAGGCCAGGTTTTTAGCGGGCCACAATTGGGCCGGCCTGCGTCTTTCTTGGGCCCGAATGATTGGGGCCTTCACACATTGCGCCAGGCCCAAACTTACACCGGCCTATATTTTAGTTGGGCCTTTTGTCGACCCAGCGCTTAGTTTGGCCCAGGTAGCGTTGGGCCATTAACAGGCTGAATATTGTACTGGCCTGTTACGACCGAGATGAAACCACGGGCCTTTAGCAGGCCAAAATGCATGTTGGGCCTCAATTTTCACTAGTCGTCGACGGGCCTTCAGCAGGCCGAAATGTAGACCGGGCCGTTTTGGGCCCAGTTAGCTCACGGGCCGTTACCAGGCCGAAACATATCTCGGGCCTTAGTTAGCCCACTAATATCATGGGCCTTTAAGAGGCCGAAAGCTTAGCACAGGCATCAACGGGACGAATTACGCGACAGGCCTTTAACAGGCCCAAAGTCACGTTGGGCTTAACTGTTGCCACCTTTAGCATGGGCCGTTAGTGGGCCCGATGTCCCGTCGGACCATATATGGCCCATGGGCAGCACAGGCCATTCCCAGGCCGAAAGTCACACTGGGCGGAAATGGGCCCATGTTTACATCAGGCCTCTAACAGGCCGAAAGTCACTGGGCTGTAGTTGGGCCCAAATATTCGATGAACAATTAACGGGCCAGATCTGGCTTCGGGCCGCAAATGGGCCCAAATATTGGGCGAACAATTAACGGGCCAGATCTGGCTTCGGGCCGTAAATGGGCCCAAATATTGGGCAAACAATTAACTTGCCAGATCTGGCTTCGGGTCGTAAATGGGCCTTTTTTAAGCGGGTCATCATTGGGCTGACCCACTAGTACCTGATTAAGTTCTACGGGCCTTTGATTGGGCCGGCCTTTTTAACCTATATGGGCCTCTGTTGGGCCCAGCCACATGTCGACGTATCATAGGCATGTCTCCTCCAATGGACGGGCGACATCTGGCCCACTGACGAGCTAACAGGTGTTCCCTTCGGCCAATCAGAATTTTACACGTGGAAATTTCCCATTGGTCAGGGCTGTTAACGGGTTATCGGATCCAAAATCTGACCCGATAGCTTAACGGCGTTCCGTTACGGTAGATGCCACGTGTCGGTCACCCTTGACGAAAGCACTTCTATGACGCGCGATTTATCGTCATGGAAGTGGACACTTCCGTGATGATAATTTTGGTAATGTCATGGAACACTTCTACGACAGCACATGTATGACTATCTTGATTCTATCATAAAATCGTCATGGATGTACATGCATGACAAAAAACGCGACCTACTGTGACAAACACGTACCATCACGGAAGTGTATTTTTTTTGTAGTGCCCGGAGGCTGACCAGGCGTTTCAAGACCTCAAGAGATACCTGACCAGCCCCCCGGTGATGGTGGCGCCCCGCCCTCTTCAGCCCCTGGTGCTTTACCTTGTCGCCACTCCTTACTCCGCCAGTGCAGCCCTCGTGGCGGTCCAGGAAGAGCGCCAGGCCAAGGATTCGTCGCGCCAAGCCACGAACCCAGCCCGGGCGACACAAGACCCAGTGAAGGAAATATGCCCTAGAGGCAATAATAAAGTATTATATATTTCCTTATATCATGATAAATGTTTATTATTCATGCTAGAATTGTATTAGCCGGAAACATAATACATGTGTGAATACATAGACAAACAGAGTGTCACTAGTATGCCTCTACTTGACTAGCTCGTTAATCAAAGATGGTTATGTTTCTAGCCATAGACATGAGTTGTCATTTGATTAACGAGATCACCTCATTAGGAGAATGACGTGATTGACTTGACCCATTCCGTTAGCTTAGCACCCGATCGTTTAGTATGTTGCTATTGCTTTCTTCATGACTTATACATGTTCCTATGACTATGAGATTATGCAACTCCCGTTTACCGGAGGAACACTTTGTGTGCTACCAAACGTCACAACGTAACTGGGTGATTATAAAGGTGCTCTACAAGTGTCTCCAAAGGTACTTGTTGGGTTGGCGTATTTTGAGATTAGGATTTGTCACTCCGATTGTCGGAGAGGTATCTCTGGGCCCACTCGGTAATGCACATCACTATAAGCCTTGCAAGCATTGTGACTAATGAGTTAGTTGCGGGATGATGTATTACGGAACGAGTAAAGAGACTTGTCGGTAACGAGATTGAACTAGGTATCGAGATACTGACGATCGAATCTCGGGCAAGTAACATACCGATGACAAAGGGAACAACGTATGTTGTTATGCGGTCTGACCGATAAAGATCTTCGTAGAATATGTGGGAGCCAATATGGGCATCCAGGTCCCGCTATTGGTTATTGACCGGAGAGGTGTCTCGGTCATGTCTACATAGTTCTCGAACCCAAAGGGTCCGCACGCTTAAAGTTACGATGACAGTTATATTATGAATTTATATGTTTTGATGTACCGAAGGTTGTTCAGAGTCCCGGATGTGATCACGGACATGACGAGGAGTCTCGAAATGTTCGAGACATAAAGATTGATATATTGGATGACTATATTCGGACACCGGAAGTGTTTGGAGAAGTTTTGGATTAAACCGGAGTGCCGGAGGGTTACCGGAACCCCCTGGGGAAGTATTGGGCCTTAGTGGGCCTTGAGGGGAGAGAGAGGGCAGCAGCCAGGAGGTGGCGCGCCCCCTCCCAAAGGGGAGTCCTAGTTGGACTAGGAGAGGGGGGCGCAGCCCCCTTTCCCTCTCCCTCTCCCTCTCTTTCCTTCCCCCCTTCTTTCCTAGTAGGACTAGGAAAGGGGAGTCCTACTCCTACTAGGAGGAGGACTCCCCCTCTCTCCTTGGCGCGCCTAGGGCAGCCGGCCTCCCCCTTGCTCCTTTATATACGGGGGCGGGGGGCACCTAAGGACACACTTGATATATGATATTTTAGCCGTGTGCGGTGCCCCCCTCCACCATATTACACCTCGATAATACCGTCACGGAGCTTAGGCGAAGCCCTGCGTCGGTGGAACATCATCATCGTCACCACACCGTCGTGCTGACGAAACTCTCCCTCAACACTCGGCTGGATCGGAGTTCGAGGGACGTCATCGAGCTGAACGTGTGTAGAACTTGGAGGTGCCGTACGTTCGGTACTTGATCGGTCGGATCGTGAAGACGTACGACTACATCAACCGCGTTGTGATAACGCTTCCGCTGTCGGTCTACGAGGGTACGTGGACAACACTCTCCCCTCTCGTTGCTATGCATCACCATGATCTTGCGTGTGCGTAGGAATTTTTTTGAAATTACTACGTTCCCCAACACCCAGAGGGCACCGCAAGGGTTGCAGCAGGGCCAACGGATGACTAGGCTCAGCAAGACGGCGCCCTTGGGCCTACGGAGGCCCCAATAAGCGACCAGGCTCTAGGGGCTCCATCTCCTCAGGAGGCGCCTCAGCCTCCGGCAGACGTAGGCCCCGTTGACGCGCCCGCCCTCGTCGAGCACCCAGTGTATTTCGTCAGCACGGTACTGCGAGATGCAAGGGCACGGTACCCCATGCCTCAGAAGCTCTTGCTCGCGCTCTTGGTGGCCTCGCGTAAGCTACGGCACTACTTCCAAGGTCATCCCAGCAAGGTCGTCTCGGCCTACCCGCTGGAGAGGTTACTCAGGAGCCCCAATGCTGCGGGAAGAGACGCCGAATGGAACATCGACCTGCAAGCATTCCAGTTGGAGTTCAGCACAACCAGGGTCATCAAGGGAGCCGCGCTCGCTGACTTCGTGGCAGAATGGATGGACGCCCCAGGGTTTGAAGCAGGCGAGGATCTATCCCTCTCGCCGGGAAGTGAAGCACTAGACGGCTGGGTTATGTATTTCGATGGCGCATTTGCGCGTTAGGGCGCGGGGGCTGGCGCAGTGCTCATCTCGCCCACTCAGGACAAGCTCTACTACACCGTGCAGCTCTGCTTCCAGCAGGGTGAGAAGGTCTCCAACAACATAGCGGAGTACGAAGGCCTCATAGCTGGCCTTAAGGCTGCGGTGGCCCTGGGGGTGAAGTGCGTCACCATTAGGTGCGACTCGCAACTTCTTGTCAACTTCTCCAACAAGGAATACAAGCCGAGGGACGAGCACATGGAGGCATACCTCGCGGAGGTACGCAAAATGGAAAAGCAGTTCCTGGGTCTAGAATTGCAGCATGTGCCCCGTGGCACCAACAAGGAGGCCGACAACATCGCCAAAAGAGCATCCAAGCGACTACCCCGAGAGCCTGGCGTCTTCGAGGAGCAGCTCTTCAAGCCATCAGTAGCACCTCCGCTTTCAAGACCGGAGCCGCCTCGGGAGGAGCTCCCCCAACCACCTTCTTCGGGAGCCTTGGCCTGCGGCCCGACCTCTGGAGCGCGCCTACTCTTGGCGCTCGAGCGTCAGGAGAGGTGCTGGACCAAGGAGTTCAAGGAATACCTGACACAAGGGACGCTGCCGGAAAAAGAGGAGGACGCAGAGCGCGTGGCCTGACAGGCCACGGCGTACTGCATCCAGGACGGTGAGTTATACAGGAAGCGGCCGAATGACGTTTCCCTGCGTTGTATTTCCAGGGAACAGGGGAAAGAGCTGCTAGCTGACATACACGGCGGAGACTGCGGGCACCACTCGTCGTCCCGAACCCTCGTCGGCAAGGCGTTCCGCAGCGGGTTCTACTGTCCTACGGCGCTCAATGACACGACTGAGCTGGTGAGGTCCTGCGAGGCCTGCCAATTCCACGCCAAGCAGATCCATGAGCCGGCTCAGGGCCTCCAGACCATCCCGCTCTCGTGGCCATTCGTAGTCTGGGGGCTGGATATCTTAGGCCCGTTTCCGCGAGCGCCTGGGGGCTACCGCTACCTCTACGTCGCCATCGACAAATTCACCAAATGGGCAGAGGTAGAAGCTGTCGGCACCATCCCGGCCGGATCCGCGGTCAAGTTCATCAAGGGTCTCGTGAGCCGGTTCACGGTCCCCAATCGCATCGTCACCGACAACGGCTCGCAGTTCACTAGTAATCTCTTCAAGACATATTGTGCTAACCTTGGAACGCAAATCTGCTATGCTTCGATGGCACACCCTAGGAGTAATGGTCAAGCCGAACGCGACAACGCGGAGGTCCTGAGAGGCCTCAAGACCAGGACCTTCAAGAAGAAGCACGAGGCCTGCGGCAGGGGCTGGCACGATGAGCTCCAGTCTGTGTTGTGGTCCATCCGCACCACCGCCACCAAGCCAACAGGCGAGACCCCGTTCTTCCTCATCTACGGAGCAGAAGCGGTTCTCCCTCACGAGGTCAAGCATCGCTCCGCGTGGGTCCTGGCGTTCGATGTGGCACAACAGGACGCCATGCGGGGGATGGACCTTGTGCTGGGGGAGGAATGCCGCCGTGAAGCCACGCTCCGGGCGGCAAGATACCAGCAGGCGCTGCGACAGTATCACTATCGCAGCGTCCGCTCCAGGACGCTCGAGGTGGGTGACCTCGTCCTAAGGCGGGTGCTCTCCAGGGAAGGGCTGCATAAGCTTTCACCCATGTGGGAGGGCCCATTTAGGGTCGCCCACGTCTCCAGGCCTGGCGCCGTGCGCCTTGAGACGCAGGATGGGGTCCCCATCCAGAATGCCTGGAACATCCAGCACCTCCGGAAGTTCTACCCATGAAGAAAGGCCCGGCGCCTGTGAAGCAAGGCCTAGTGCCTGTGAAGGTCTTTGTTCGTGACACTCTCACGTAATAATGAGTGGGGCTGTACACGCCCCGGAGTCTCAGGAGTGCCGCCCTCGGGCCTCAGGGGCTCCCTCCCATGTCCTAGTGGCAGCACTTAGCTCCGCGCTGGTGAGAAGACAAGAAGACTAGACTAGGTGACGGACACGGCTTTTCATTTGCTTTCTGTAGTTGGCTCGCCCCTCTTTAATGAAAATTTGCTTTCTGGTGTTCCTTGCCGACTTGGTTCTACCTCCTTTTGCCTCTGTTTTTCCCTCGGTTCCTTGTTTGACCCGTACTCTCTCTCGCATGCCTCGCGAGGGGGCTGGACAGGTGCCTTCTTGAGCGTTTTTCCTGTTTTTCGCCAAGACACCCTCGTTCGAGCTCGTAAGCTGGTGCACCTCTCTCAATCCGTGCCCCTCGGGTACCGCGATGCGAAGCGCTGGGTCATGGCCAGCGGCGCCTGCGACTAGGGCTCGGAAGAATAAGAGTTTCCTAACAAATTTTTGCAGTTCCTAGATGCCTCCCAAGCCAAGGAGGCCTCGCCAAGTACTGGGAAATGCACGCCTCACGAGGCAGAAACTACTTCAAGCGCGTCAAGCTAAGTTATTTCTACGCACCTACATAAAACGTTGATACTGCCACACGACACAGGAACGATAAACATATCATAGCAGCTTGGAAATCATGGATTGTTGCACGCCCCTGCGGGGCCCCATACTTGTCTCTCTCTTAATGCAGGAAGAAAAGAAAGAACGAAACAAAAGTGGTGTGTGCCCCTGCGGCAGTTCGCGAGGATGGACCCATGGCCCTCTCCTGGGCTCAGCCAGACCCCTCTTCGCGCTTCACTGGGGCACGGCGAAGAGATGACCCGCTGCCGCCATCGAAGCGGGCGCGGCGGCTGGTCATAGCCGCCGCTGCTGGAGCTGTCGCCGGAGGAGGAATCGCCGTAGCTGGACGAGCAGTGGCCAGCGCCGAGGGCAAGGCCATCCTCACCCTCGTCACGACTGTCGCCAAGGCCAAGCACCTCACCGCCATCGTTGTCCTCGGGGAAGCACCCGACGCGGCTGCCGTCTTCTCCGAACACCCTCACGTAGAGGGTCGCGTTGCCGTCGTACATGAAGTGAAGGGTGCACCGTCCGCCGAGGCCACGCGTGCGGGCAAACGTCTGCCAGCCGCGGGCCAGGGCTGCGTTGCCCGCGACGGAGACCTTGACCGCGACCCATGAAGCCTTGCTGCTGCAGCCGTCCGCTTGCAGCCAGAGCCCGCCTTGACCCGTGGCCGGCAGCTCACCGGCGAAGAAGTGTGGGAGCTGAAGCCAGGTGCCGGCCGGGTTCTCCGACCACACGACGAACTCCGGCATCACCTCCGCCGAGTGGAACCACGGCCGGGGAGTCCGTGCGACCATGGCACGCCTCCCTTCATCGACGGGGCTGCCATGACCTGGGCGACTCCCACCACGCGAAGAGGCGCCGCCGCGGCCGCGAGGGGCCACGGCGGGGGTCGCGGTGTGCTTGCGGGGGCGGCCGCGCCCCCTCTTGGGCGGTGGTGAGCCGGGCCCCTCCTGGCGGGCCTTCCCCTTCTCAGCGGCCGAGAACCTCTTCGCAGGCGCCATGGGTGTCGCTACCAGCAATGAAGCAAGGGAGAAGAAGCGAGAGGAGCAGGAAGAGATGAGAGACGGGGGCTGCACCCCCTCCTCATTTATAGCGGGAGAAGGCCAACCGGCAATCCTCACGATCACAGGTAATGATGATTCTTCTCTGCATGCAGCAGGGACTCGTCAAGTCGGGCAGTTGCCGAGGCAGCATGGGGAAGCGGAGACGCTAGCGGCCCTGTACGACCCATCTTCACCAGCAAACACTCAAGTCCCTCGTGAGGGGCCGAGCCTCGCGAGGCGGACGACGCAAGACCTCTTCAGGGGCGGCCTCACCAGGCTGACTCGCGAGGGGCGGAGAGATCAAGGCAAGGGACACCCCGCGAGCTTCCTGTGACACAAGCCATGATGACCGGAGCCAGGCAAGCGCAGGCGAGGAGTCCCGAGGCATCAGGCAAACGTTTCCATATCGGTGGAACAAGATCAAGACCAGCATGAGGACAGGACGAAGGTCACCTTGGAGCCCAAGACAGCGTCACCACCAGAGCCTTTGGCAGACGAAGACCACCTTTAGTCAGTATAAGTTGAACTAGTTGTCTTCCTTCAAATTTGGCCATTGTGGCATCCTTTCCCGGTCAATATTTGGGAAGAGGGCCAGGGCCTCTATAAATAGGACTAGCCACCATCGTAGCAAGGGACGGATCATTCAGATCAGCCTCATCCACACAAGCTCACCAAGCACAAGAGCACCTCTTCTCAGGAGGTGATCGATTGTAATAGAGCAGGGTTTTTACGCCCAAACTACGGATGTCGTGTTCTCCACAAGGACTAGGCGACAGCAACAACGCTCGGCTAAAGCTAGGTGACACAGAATTGGGTGATGAAAACTGAAAATAAAACATAAACTAACAAGGTTGTTCCCAAAGATCATTTACATAGAAAATGACAAACAGCAAAGGGAAATTCAGATTTTACTCGATATCTTTTTGGTATTTTCATAACTTGAGAAACTACAATACTAGCACAGGTTTTACTACTTAAACAACAAAAGGAAATCAACAAGACAAGAATACGTATAATAACAACAAGTATGACAGAGGGAAGAAACAAGGTTGTAGGACAGAATATATGTATCACATCACAAACACACACATATGTATATATCACAGGACACCACACACATATCAAGATTATTATTTCACTAAACAAAGTATAACAGATCAAGTACTTCTGTAAGTGACAAGGTATCAACTACTCAGGACATACTAATCAAGAATTTATATTATAAATTCGAAACTGAACCAAGCAGCAGGATACTACACTTATCAAGACTGAACATTACATAGTACTAGTTATGACACTTCTGAAGATTACAGAAATT
>NC_057805.1:163708335-163713655 GCF_018294505.1 Triticum aestivum
GAGAGAGAGAGAGAGAGAGAGAGAACAGCAGCAAGATTGGGAATGGAGAAGCAGCAGGGACGTGAGGAGAAAAGCAGCAGGGACGTGAGGAGAGAAGCAGCAGGGGGCGTGAGAAGAAGAAGCAGCAGCAAAGAAAGAGGAGCAGCAAACAACAGAGTTTGGGTTCAGAGAAGAAGAAGTGGCAGCAGCAACTTGAGGTTCAGAGCAGAGAATCTGCAAAGGAGGCACAAAGAGAAGGAGCAGCAGGGGCATCAGGGAGAGAGGATCGGCGGAGAGGGAGAGGTCACGCGGAGGACCAGACGCCCGTGCTCGCCCTTGTCTGGTCGGGCGCGCGAGGTGCGGCGGTGGCTTGAGATGGTGGCGCTGGTGGTGAGTGGTGGATGTTTGTGGTGGGTGTGCTGATGGTGCGGAGGCGCACCACCACGCCGGCCTGGCCGCGGCGGCGGCCCGAGGTGGAGGAGGTAGGGGAGAGAGAGATGAGATGTGCCAGGCCCGATTGCAATGGAGATGCGGCTAGGGATTTTGATCCCCTCCCGATCAGATCTGAATGTTTTCACTTTGGCCCTCCTTCCTTCTTTCTTCCCAAGTTGGTCCTCCCATCTTTAGTTTGGCCCCTCGGTTACTTCTTTCCTTCACGCTCAGCTCCTTGACTCCATCACTTGATCATTTGTAGTAGAAGAGTTTTGTGCCTTGTCGCACTTTTCTGCAAAATAAACAAGTGACTAGTCAACAATCCTTCTATATGATTTTCATGCAATATTCGATAATTCTTTGCAAGAATAGATGGTCACATCTCAAGAAATGGTGAATTTGTGTGTCAAAATTATATATATGAAATGTGCTTATCAAGTTCCCCCACACTTAAATCTTTGCTTGTCCTCAAGCAAAGGAATATGACAAGAGCAAGATAGTGAATAGTGAACTGAATAGAAAATGTCAAGTGAAGTAGATCTCTAAACACTGCATGCTTCAGACTTGGTTAGTGAAAATTAATTGTTAGGAGTGCTACAAAGCAATAGGACACTAGTAAACTAAATCATTTTAAACTTTTACAATGATAAAAGAAGATTAACAAGTTCAAATGCTGATTGTGCCAAAAGGTTCCTAAAGAGAGCATGATCCCAAGAGACACCTATTACTAGGAACATAACATTGTGGTAGAACCACTTATTGGATTTGGAGGAAGCAACAATGATAATATTTTACCGGTCTCACCAAAGGAACATACCACCAATCCCGAGAACATGGTATACACCTGGCTCGACCAATTTTTAGTTTTTTTTTGTTCGTCTCCCCAAAGGAACATACCACCGATCCTGAGAACATGGTATACACCTGGTTCGACAATTACATTTTTTTAATATAATTAACTCCTATCCGATCCAACCAGATTTCACAAGCCACCAATCTAGGGAACATGACATGCTACTGTTAGGTAAGATCAGATAATTATTCATTATAAGATATATTTTTTAATGAACAACACATAAGCACAAAAAAAGGAATCCTCACTTCTCCATGTCTGGTTCACATGCTACTGATCCAGGGAACATAGCATGCTAATCCATAGTGGTTAGGTGATTGCTCTCAATGGGAACACACTTCGCACAAATTCAGCATCTAAACATGGTTATCTAGGTGTATCATAGTAAATGCAGAAAATGACGAAGTTTTCTAGTGTACTAGGGATTTGAGCACTCAAAACTAATAGTTCTCACTAATTTCAGCCAAGCATGCATGGTGTAGATCACTAGTTTACAAGGCATTCAGAAATCAAGTTCACAAATTCACATCAAGCACGATGCCAAAGGTGAATTTCAGCTTGACAACAAGTAATAACTGGCTCAAGCAACCCAACTAGCAATTGAATTCAGCATGTATTTATGATGTTCAAAATGGGTCATAAAACAGCTCACCGGGCACTATTAAGTAACACTCGCTTGATCACTCTCTAAGCTGCAGCTCTTCTCCTTTGCTTCCTCGTGCATGCTCCAGCTTCACTCTTCTTCATGTGTGCCCCTTGCTTCTCCTCATCGCCATGCTCTGACTCCACCGGGATCCCAAGGGATGTCACCTCGAACCTGGTCAGCATGTATTGATTTGTGCACAAGCAGAAACCTGAAATAGGACTCACACAAACAACGACTACAAGTGATAGGGTAGATGCCCTCTAAGTCGTCAATCGAATATCCAATTGTATAAGCATAGGAATATAGAACATGACGAGTATGATAGAAATCAGCAAGCGCAATACTAACATGAGGATGATATTTATCATTAAGCATAGGTCTAGCATGAGGAAAATAAGTGTCATCATCATAAATGAGAGAAATGCCAATAACAGAGTATGTATGATCATGTTCAAGCAAACATTTTTTCAAGTCTAGCTTAATTGATGGTATCATGCAATGCAAAATAGTGGCAAACAGATCATATGGACGCATGTCATCAAGAGGATTAGATAAACCTGCTACATCACACTCTTGTATGACAATAGGAAAACGAATTTCTGGTTCTTCATCTTCAACTACAACAGCTTCTTCTACTTCTTTGGGAGTGGTAGACATTGGATCTTCAACCTGTTCATTTGGGTATTCGAGCTCTGGATCATCTTGTGCCTTGGCTTCAAGAATTTCTTCTTGGATCTGAAGTATCTCTTCCTCTGGACTCTCGCTATCTTGCTCAGCTGAATGTGAAGGTGTTGGAACCTCACACACCTCAAGGGATATCCCAACAACACTCAACTCAAGGAGGGAAGAGATAGTACTGCCAGCGTTGATGTTCTTCTCAATCTTTCTTACTTCTTCCACTAGCTCCTTTCCACTCTTAATCTTCTTCATTTCCTCTAGTATAACCTTCCTAATAGGATCATCCTCGGCACTCCAAGTGAACTCGAGACTCAAAAGTGTGAGCTTGTCTATGTCATCGAACTCATCTTGTGTGGGCACTTGCACATGAGATTGCACAACAGGTGCCGGAGTTGCTGGTTGACCAAATGGAGGACCATTTAACTCCACTGGACACATCTCCTGGTACTGTGGTATATGAGTAGGAGCTGAATGAAATTTTTGTGGTGCATAGTTGTGGCTCTCCTCATTGTACCTAAATCCCTGCATTGGATAACTAGAGGCAAACAATGAGATCTCAGGGTTGTTGCTCCTATATGACATATTCGGGTTTTCAGGCCACCCATGTGAGTAATTGTTTTGGTATGAGATATGCTCTTGAGCGAAGCTCATGCCAAAACAATCTGGAGGGTGAGAGTAACCACGCTGACATTCAACGGGTGAATGGCCCTGAAATCCACAAATATAGCATGTAGGAGCAACATAAGGATGACCTCTAGAATAAGGATCATAAGAGCTAGGCCTATCCTCAAAAACTACTTCTCGCTGCCGAGCTAAATCATCTAATCGATGGGAAATCTTACTTATCAGGTCTTGAATACTTTCCGTGCTGTTTGTAGTGTTGCTCGCATAGGCATGATGATCTGAGTAGAATGCCATTTCCAAGAAGACGATTTAACATACAAAATGAACAAGAAAAGAAAGAGAAGATAACTAGAACAGTGATTAGGGGTAAGAGATATATCACAAATATATGGCACTAGATAGAAACAGAAGCAAAACCTAGTCTATAGCCTAACACGGTCGCACGACGCTAGTCCCCGGCAACGGCGCCAAAATGATCGATTGTAATATAGCAGGGTTTTTACGCCCAAACTACGGATGTCGTGTTCTCCACAGGGACTAGGCGACGGCAAGAACGCTCGGCTAAAGCTAGGTGACACAGAATTGGGTGATGAAAACTGAAAATAAAACCTAAACTAACAAGGTTGTTTGCAAAGATCGTTGACAAAGAAAACGACAAACAGCAAAGGGAAATTCAGATTTTACTCAATATCTTTTTGGTATTTTCATTACTTGAGAAACTAAAATACTAGCACAGGTTTTACTACTTAAACAACAAAAGGAAATCAACAAGACAAGAATACATATAATAACAACAAGTATGACAGAGGGAAGAAACAAGGTTGTAGGACAGAATATATGCATCACATCACAAACACACACATATGTATATATCACAGGACACCACACACATATGAAGATTACTATTTCACTAAACAAAGTATAACAGATCAAGTACTTCTCTAAGTGAGAAGGTATCAACTACTCAGGCATACTAATCAAGCATTTATATTATAAATTCGAAACTGAACCAAGCAGCAGGATACTACAATTATCAAGACTGAACATTACATAGTACTAGTTATGACACTTCTGAAGATTACAGAAATTTGAGAGAGAGAGAGAGAGAGAGAGAGAGAGAGAGAACAACAGCAAGATTGGGAATGGAGCAGCAGCAGGGACGTGAGGAGAAAAGCAGCAGGGACGTGAGGAGAGAAGCAGCAGGGGCGTGAGAAGAAGAAGCAGCAGCAAAGAAAGAGGAGCAGCAAACAGCAAAGTTTGGGTTCAGAGAAGAAGTGGCAGCAGCAACTTGAGGTTCAGAGCAGAGAATCGGCAAAGGAGGCGCAAAGAGAAGGAGCAGCAGGGGCATCAGGGAGAGAGGATCGGCGGAGAGGGAGAGGTCACGCGGAGGACCATACGCCCGTGCTCGCCCTTGTCTGGTCGGGCGCGCGAGGTGCGGCGGTGGCTTGAGATGGTGGCGCTGGTGGATGAAGTTGGTGGTGAGTGGTGGATGTTTGTGGTGGGTGTGCTGATGGTGCGGAGGCGCACCACCACGCCGGCCTGGCCGCGGCGACAGCCGGAGGTGGAGAAGGAGGCAAGGGAGAGAGAGAGATGAGATGTGCCAGGCCCGATTGCAATGGAGATGCGGCTAGGGATTTTGATCCCCTCCCGGTCAGATCTGAACGTTTTCACTTTGGCCCTCCTTCATCCTTCTTTCTTCCCAAGTTGGTCCTCCCATCTTTAGTTTGGCTCCGCGATTACTTCTTTCCTTCACGTCAGCTCCTTAACTCCATCGCTTGATCATTTGTAGTAGAAGAGTTTTGTGCCTTGTCGCACTTCTCTGCAAAATAAACAATTAACAAGTCATCAATCCTTTTATATAATTTTCATGCAATATTCGATAATTCTTAGCAAGAATAGATGGTCACATTACCACTCGACGCGCGTCGCCACTCGGTTGGTCACCTCATCACCACTCGGCCGCCCCTCGCGTCGCTACTTGGTTGGTCACCTCATCACCACTCGGCTGCCCTCGCGCGTCACCGCTTGGTTGGTCACCTCCACTCGGTTGGTCACCTCATCACCACTCGGCCGCCCCGCGCTTCGCCACTCGGTTGGTCACCTCATCA
>NC_057805.1:163714604-163715471 GCF_018294505.1 Triticum aestivum
GCTACTCAGTTAGTCAGTTCATCACCACTAGGCTGCCCCCGCTCGTCGCCACTCGGTTGATCACCTCATCACCACTCGGCCGTCCCGCGCGTCACCTCATCATCACTCGGCGCGCGTCGCCACTCGGTTGGTCACCTCATCACCACTTGGCCGCCCCGCGCGTCACCTCATCACCAATCGGCCGTCCCGCGTTGTAACACCCCAGATGTATCTTTCCATATTTGTAACTCCAACTCTTGCCATTTTCGGCTATGTGTTATGATATTCCCTTCGTGGTCGGGTTTTGTCTTTCGTTTTGCATTTTGTTCATGTCATGCATCTCATATCATGTCATCATGTGCATTGCATTTGCATACGTGTTCGTCTCATGCATCCGAGCATTTTCCCCGTTGTCCGTTTTGCAATCCGGCACTCCTACCTCCTCCGGCGCACCCCTTTTGTTTCTTTTCGTGAGCGGGTGTTGAACGCTCTCGGAATGGACCGAGTCTTGTCAAGTGGCCTTGGTATACCACCGGTAGGCCACCGGTCAAGTTTCGTTCAATTTGTAGGTCGTTTGGTACTCCAACGGTTAACCGGGTAACCGCAAAGTCCATTTGTGTGTGCAGCAAAAATCCCCTCCAAACAGCCCAAAACCCTGCAAACTCACTTCCATGCTCTAGGTCGTTCGATCACGATCGTGTGGGCAAAAACCGCACTCCGTTTGGAGTCTCCTAGCTCCCTCTACCTATATATACACCTCCCCCTCCGAATACATTCGCAGATCAAACCCTAGAAACTCCTCCCGTCGCCGCCGGACGAACCCACCGCCGCCCTCACCCACTCGCGTGCTGCCACGTGGCGCCGTACACCGCGCGCCGCCGAAGCCCG
>NC_057805.1:163716059-163764125 GCF_018294505.1 Triticum aestivum
GGGCGACGCCGCCGCCTCCTCCGCCGTCGTTCCCCGGTGCCTCCTCCTTCCTCCCTCGCTGAGCTAGCTCCGGCGAGCGGCAGCAGTTCCGGCGAGCCCGAGTCGGCTGCTCAAGATCTCGATCCAGTCAACGCCGAGGTTGACTTCTCCTTCTCCCCGAAAATCTCAAGTCCCGATATTTTCTACATAACATGCCCTGTTCATCGCATCATAACTCTTTGCATATAGCTCCGTTTCGCGCGTGTAATGTATCGAAATGTTCGCCTCGTGATGCTCTTCATTTTGTTCCATTGCACCATGTTCATTTGAGTCCATCTTGATGCCCAAATCTCTGATGCAAGAGTGCTAGTTGCTGTTATCTGCTGTTACTTATCAGAACTTGAGGATTTGTTATTTTTGTTGCTGTTGATGTGTGCATCTTATGGGCATGAGCTCTACATGTGTTTTGTTGTATGCCATGCCATCTTTACAGAGGTGTATGCCATGTATTTTTGTGATCTCTGTGGTGACTAGAACAAGCATGCAAACTAGGCTTCGTGATGTTTCTGATTTCAGGGACAGTGATTTTATTGTCTGTCTGCTGTTATTTTGTTGCTATGTATCCATGTGTCTACAGAGAGATCTATGCTCCTTTTGGAGATGTTCTATAAGGATGTTTTGTAGATATTGTTGTAATTGATCCAGTCATGCCCTTGTTTGCAATTATGGAGTGCCATAGCATGACTCCATCTTGCTCTACTTTTGCTATAAAATATTTCTGGCAGATTGTTTACGTGTTATTCAATTTTGCCAAGCTTGTTGAAGTTGTTTTCATTCATGCTATGTACTTGCTCTTGCCTTGGTTAGCTTCATAAACATGCCATCTTGCTGTAGGTATGCTTGTTTTGTCATGCATTGCTTTGTGGTGAGTGCATCAAGCTCACCAAGATGCCTTCATATTATTGTTTCTGCCATGCTCTGTTTTCTGCCAAGTCCGAAACCTGTTAACGGAACTTGCTATGTTTACATGGTTGCCATCATATCTTCTGGTCCTTTTTGGCTTATGATCAGTAAGGGACTTTCGTCATATGTATTTAGTAGAATACTGCCATGCCTTGTTTTGCTATGTTAAGTTCCTGTCGCATGTTGATTTTGTGCTCTGAACATTGCTACCTGATGCTGTTTCAGCCATGTCCAGTAATTTCTCCAAGTCTGTGAACCTGTTATCTTTTGCACTTTTGCCATGCTTGTTTGAATCTGCTGTGGTGTGAACTAGCCATAGCTCAGTGTTCATCTTTTGTCAAGCATTTCCTGTAGATTGCTGCCATATGCTTTGTTGCTACGTTTGAGTGCTGTAGCATTGTTACTTGTTGCATTCTAAGTGCTATCATGCTGTTAATCGCAGATTCGTGTCATTCTTGTTTTGCTTGCCATTTGCAAACCGTGCATCCGTTTCCGGTGATCTTTATATCGATTTCGACTGAAATCATCTCATCTTTCTAGTGGCATGCTTGGTTTTCCAAGTTACTGCCTTGTTCATCGTTTTTCCTTCCGGAGCACGCATATGCATCGCATATCATATCTTGCATATCATTCATGTTTTGCATCATGTTGCTTGTGCATTCCCCATGATTGATTGTGGTTCCGTTGCTTGTGTTCTTGTTTTGGGTAGAGCCGGGAGACGAGTTCGTGAACGAGGAACCTGTTGAGTACGCTTACAAGGATCAAGCTTTCGACAACTCTGAGAACCTTGCAGGCAAGATGACCATACCCTCGAAATCACTTCTATCTTTGCTTTGCTAGTTGTTCGCTCTATTCTGCCATGCTGCGCTACCTACCACTTGCTATATCATGCCTCCCATGTTGCCATGTCAAGCCTCTAACCATCCTTTCCTAGCAAACCGTTGTTTGGCTAAGTTACCGCTTTTGCTCAGCCCTTCTTATAGCGTTGCTAGTTGCAGGTGAAGTTGAAGTTGGTTCCATGTTGGTGAAGGAAATATGTGTTGGGAATCGTAGCATAATTTTAAAATTTTCCTACGTTCACCAAGATGCATCTATGGAGTATACTAGCAACGAGGGGAAGGGAGTGCATCTACATACCTGTCACAGCCCCAGATCAGCCCTTGTCTGACTTTGCTTGTTCCTCATGCATCATGTTTAAATTTTGCTTAAACTTGAAATAGGGGTGATCAATCCCTAGCACCCAAAAGAACTCAACTAGGTTCAACTTAAAAACATTTTCAATGAGCCCAAATGCCCTTTAGAAAAGTTCATGATTTTTGATAAAGGTAAAAATCTCTGCCAAAAATGATAAACATATTTCTAGGTCATTTCTGGATTTTTTTGGATTAAGTCATAAGTATTTGAATTGGAGCATTTAATGGCTATAAATATTTTAAATGCTCTAATAATTTTGAAACTAGTTGAGGGCTGTTGGAAATATTTTCAAAAGTGCCCACAATTATTTTCAGGATTTTACAGAATGAATTAGTATTTTTACTAATCCAAAACAGAGAAAGAAAATAGAAGACAGGAACTAAAGACAGAAATATAAGAGAGATACCTGGGCCTTACCTGCAGCCCAAGTGGCTAGGCCAGCCCACCACTGTGGCGGCCCAGCCCAGCTAGCCCCCCCTGTCGTCTTCCTCGTGACAGAAGGACGCCGGGCGTGTGGCCACCGTGCGCCGGCACGCGCCCGTGCCACCTCCACCTTGCCTGCGTGCCCCCTCGGCGGCCTGGACGACCCTGGAGTCGCCACGCAGCCCCCGACCGCCCTCTCACTCTCCCCATGCCCCTCCCCTCCTCTGTTCTCTCTCTCGCACGGTTCGAGTGCCACCGTCGCCGCCGACAAGCACCACCGCGGCCACTGCCTCCCCCTCGCCCCCTGGACATGCCCAAGAGCTCCGCCGCTTCATCCTCGACCCCCACACCGAGCCACGCCACGCCGGACGCCCCACAACGCCGCCTTTGCCCTCGTCTTCAACCTCGCGCACCGGAGATCGCCACCGCCGATTCGACACCTCCGAGCCGTCCCCGAGCGCGCTAAGCATCCCTACAGCCTCCATGTGAGCTCCTACGCCGTTTCCCTCTTACCCCGACACCGTTCGCGACCTATAGCCGTTGATTCCGCGCTGACCGAAACGCCCCGCCGCACGAGCTCGACGCCGGCGTCACTTCGGTGGCCATTTGGTCATCCGTCGGTGCGCAACGCGTTCGCAACCTCGCGTAGTGCATCCCTAGCGCACTGGTTCGCTCGACCGCGAGCCGCAGCAGCAAAACTCACGAACGCCGAACTCCGGCCGCCGCCTCGCTCGCCACCGCCGACGCCACAGCTCACCCCATCTCCTCTCGCTTGCTCCTTTGGATGCGCGCGAACCCGAGGAACCCGTAGAAGCAAACGGCGAGGCAAATGGTTGCCCGTAGCTCGATCCCGAGGAGCATCCGTCGTCGGATGTGCTCGCCGGCGATCAACTCCGGCGAGGACCGATGTGGCGCAGTCATTAGCACTAATCCCTGCCAGCTCAGCCGCCCTTAGCCACTGACAATGGGCCCCGCAGCAGGTCGAAGTGCTAATCAACGCGGGTTAGCACCAGGTGTCACTGACGTGTGGACCCCACATGTCAGGTTTGACCCTGGTCAGCGCTGCTGACCTGCTGACATAGGCATGACGCAGTGCTGACGCAATTAATCCTTTTCTGGATTTAAAATAATCCAGGAATTCCAGAAAATAGTGCAAACTTCTAAAATTCATAGAAATTCAACCGTAGCTCCAAATCAAATAATTTATATATGAAAAATTATCAGAAAAATGCAATCTATCCATCTGTACCATTTTCATTCATGTGAAACTAAGTTATACCTGCTGTATAGGTGAAAACATGATAATGCACTATTTGAATTCATAGTTTGAATTTGAATTTGAACCTTGAGTTCAAATCAACCCAAACCTTTCTGTTGCTAGTTGCATTAGGCCAAATCACGTCATATTGCCATGTCATAATCATGCATCATAATTGTTGCATTGCATTGATTGTGTTCTTCCTTGTCTGCCGGTGATTGTCCCCCTCTCGATAGCTGTGATTCCGACGATGAGTTCGATGACACCGATGAAGAACTATAATATCTTCAGAAGTGCCAGGCAAGCATAAACCCCTTGTTCATTTCGATACAATCCCACTCTCTCGCTCCTGCTCTCTTTAATGCATTAGGACAACAACGATTCAACTGTTACTTGTTGCGGTAGTTGAACCCCTTATCCTCTGCATGACCTGTCATTGCCACAGTAAATAGATGAAACCCACTAGCATGAGTAGGAGTTGTTTGAGCCCTGATGTGCCTACTCATTCATGCTTGTTTGTCATGCCTGCTACTGCTTAGAGTTGAGTCGGGTCTGATTCATCGGGGATGAGTTGGAATGGTGATGAACATGTCCTACTGTGTGTGAGCTAAGTGTGTGAACACGATTTGGTAAAGGTAGCGGTGAGAGGCCATGTAGGAGTACATGGTGGGTTGTCTCATTGAAGCTGTCCTCAGGAACTGAGTGCTGTGTTTGTGATCCATGATACAGTTACTACCACGCATTGGGCCCGAAACCAATGGACCCTCTCGGCTTCTTAATCACCCTTGTCCTCTGTCCAGGAGTTGCAAGTAGTTTCTGGTGTTTGTAGTATGCTGGAGGCCGTGGACAGCGCTGACCGGAGGGGTGGGCTGTGATGCGGTAGGCACGTGGCCCGGTGTACCGAGTCGCCCGTTTGGTGACCGGGAACCCTGCACACATCGTTCGGGGCCGTATGTGGAAACCTCGGCCGGACTCCCTGCGGATGGAACCTGAATAGGCGATAAACCTGGACTAGAGACTTGAGTGTTAGGTAGGCTGTGGCCGACACCCTCGCTGGGCCTCCGCTTGAAGGTTGCCGAGTACATGTCATGTAAACGGCGGTAAGTGGTGAGAGCGTGTGTGTCGAAGTACACCCCTGCAGGGTTAACATCATCTATTTGAATAGCCGTGTCCGCGGAAATGGACTTCTGGGTTGCCTATAACAGTTCATAGACAAGTGAAAGTGGATACTCTAAAATGCGCAAGATAAGCGTGAGTGCTATGGATGGCGTTCTCGTAGGGAGACGGGAGCGGATCCATAGTGGAGTATTGATATGGTGAATATGTGGACTCGTGTGCGCCACCTCAAAAGAGTTACTTGCAGTCGTAGTTAGGTTAGCCACTGAGTCAAAGCTGGCTTGCTGCAGTTAAACTCCACTACCCCCTTTGTTGATACCGATGCATATGTAGATAGTTCTGATGTAAGTCTTGCTGGGTACATTTGTACTCACGTTTGCCTATTTTATGTTTTGCAGAGAGACGTCAGTCTCGCTAGTAGTTCCGTGTGGACTTCGACGTTTAGCTTGATACCTCAGCTACGATCTTGTGCCCTCGGCAGGATCTAGTAAATAGTCAGGCTTCTCAGCCTTTTCATTTATAGATGTCTGTACTCAGACATGTTAAGCTTCCGCATGTGCTTTGACTTGTATGCTCTGAATGTTGGGTCATGAGACCCATGTTTGTAATATCTGGCTCTTCGGAGCCTAATGAATAAATACTAAGTCGTAGAGTCTTGTTGTGATGCCATGTTGTATTTGCACATATCGAGCATATTGTGTGTATGATTGAAATGCTTGGTATGTGTGGGATCCGACAATCTAGTTGTCTATCCTTAGTAGCCTCTCTTATGGGGAGATGTAGTCTAGTGCCTCCTTGAGCCATAGTAGTCCGCTACAGCCCGGTTCACCGGAGTCCTGCTAGCCCAGCACTACTGCTCTGGACACTTGACTGGCCGGCATGTGTTTCCTATCGTTCCTGTGTCTGTCCCTTCGGGGAAATGTCACGCGGTGACATCCGGAGTCCTGCCTAGCCTGCTACAGCCTGGGTTCCCGGAGTCCTGTTAGCCCAGTGCTACAGCCCGGATTCGCACGCTGCTGACTGACACGTTCGATGTTGATTCATGTATGCCTGTCCCCATACGTTAGTGCCGCTTTGGGTTCACGACTAGCCATGTCGGCCCGGGTTCTCTGTCATATGGATGCTAGCGACACTGTCATATACGTGAGCCAAAAGGGCGCAAATGGTCCCGGGCCATGGTAAGGCGACACCCGTGGGAGCACCGTGCGTGAGGCCGCAAAGTGATATGAGGTGTTACAGGCTAGATCGATGTGACTTGGAATCGGGGTCCCGACAGCGTTGGTATCAGAGCCTGACTGCCTGTAGGATTACCAAGCCAAACTGGTCGAAGTTGTGTCTAGAAATGCTTTAGTTATGTAAGGGAATTGATTGTGGAAGGGAACGTAAGGCTCTTTTTACTCCTTTACCTTATGCCCTCTAATCTGAGTCACCCTCTTCTCTTCTATGGGGATTAAGAACTAGGCTTCTCATCTTTCTATCAGGATCACGTGTTACTAATCCGTAGACTCGTAGGATTGTTGGTCTCAAGCCTCAGTTCAGTTTCTACCACTACAGTGTGTTGTTAGTTGGACTTGGAACCTTGATATGATGTTGTTGAGCGGTTATGCCACCATTTTGTAGGATGTCTCAAATCCTTTGAGCATTTACAGCCGTTATGCTGTCCGAGTCATCCCAGGTTTCTAAACAGTCTGATACATTTGCAAATCCCTTCCTCCCGTACCTGATGTCCTTTTGGGCCGGATTAAGCACACTAATCGGTCTGTTGAGGTACTCCGTTACCTCGTCGTGTATGTTGGAGTTATTATTATGACCCCAGGTGTCTTAGAGGACCACCTAGTAATCTAGCAATGCTTTGCATTCCCAGTGTGCGGATTCTGGCCATTATTCTCGAAAGCATCCCGTGATGCCATTTAGTTAGTAGGTATTCTATTCCTGGGTTCTTGAACCCAAGATTCACTCCACTTACCTCCTGTTGATAGTGTTTGCTCGTTCCTTTAGGATATTAGTAGCCTTTGTGATAGTCTTCGAGGTCCTTGGTATATCGTTCTTCCAAATACCATGAACCATTCTTGGCAGAAGTTCTTTTAACCAAAAGATCACAACCAGGGCGCTCTTGAGGAGTACTCCATTCATATTGTGACTCTGCCAGTCCTTCCTCCTCTGCATGGGTTATCCGGAAGAAATATGTTGAATTTGCTCGACATACTAATTCATGCATCCACAACTCAGAAAAACATTTGTTCCTTTGGGTTGTCCCTCTTTAGTTATTTTCTGGCCCTCGTCTATCAATTGATAGTCAGGAGTAATTGTGCATTTGTGTTATCAATGCCTATTATTCTTGTGGTCCGTCAAGCCATTCTATTCCGGAATGACTAGGAGAAACAAACTCCAGTACCTTATCCATTTCTTGGATTGGTCAAAGTAGTTGTATTCTGCAGATCAAAATGCCAATCCAGCTTTTGTTCTGTTCTACCTCGGAGTATTACCCCCTTTATGTCAGAATTGTCATGAGAATTGCACCATCTCTCACGAATTCTTAACGCAGTGATACTTCTGGCCATCATTGCTCATTCCTCGGTTCCGTGTCGTCATGACCGGAATGCCGACAGGTGAACTATGATGTGTGAAATCTATACTCCTAGCAACTCCGTTGCTTGGTAGTTAAAGGACAATAATTTCATCCTTAGCGTGTTGGTTACTGAATCACATCCTAAGGTTGATCGTGCTACCTAGTCCATATTCCCGGTGTACTTTTCGATCAATGAGTTAGGATAGTGTCAGTCCTTGCTTATTCGGTCATATCGTCTTGCCCTGAAAAGCAAGATTGTTCTCGATCTTACTAACATGTCGGTGGATCGTGATTTTCCAAATATCTTCTTGGAAGTACCACCAGGTTGTCCATGACCGATATGTTGGGTCGTGAACAAGTTGGTTTTCCAATAAGCCACCCCTTCTCCAAGAATCTGTGTTGGTTACCCCTGAGCTAGTTGGTCAAGCTAAACAACAACTTGGAGAGTTGGAAGATAAAAGGTTGTCTAACTTAGTTCATTTCCAAAGGGATGTCTTGTGTCTGTGTGTGTGTTGAAGAAAGATGATATCTTCATTGATTGATCCTCGTGATCAATTGTTGGATCTATTGTCTTACCCAAATCTTTGATTTGAGTATGGGCTATCATCAAGTCAAATCAGAACCAACGATGTTCATAATGTTGACTTACTCGTGGTTGATCCCTCGAGCATACACCATTATATCTTTTGGGTCTGACCAATGCTATCACTTGTTCAAATAATTATGGAATTCCATCTCCATGGAAACCTGGATGAATTGTTGTTGAGCTCATCAGCAACACTGCTACCTTCTCCATGACTCGTGTTGAACATCCAGCCAGTATTGGAAACTTTATAAGCATTATCTTCGTGATCCGTTCATGAAGCATATGTTGGATGAAAGAAGTGACTTCCTCTAATTCATATGCATTTGATGCAAGTTGCCGCCGTGAATTTGAGAAAGCATGTTTCTACCTCCTCTGGAATCGTCCCAAGTCATTTATGCACGTGCGAAGTATTCTGTGGTCTGTTAGACTGATCATCTTCATTCCATATGAAATCCCTAGCACACCAAGCCACTGATTGATTTGTTCAAGGAAAAGGAGTTGTTGTGCAAAGCCTAGGTCATGCACAAGACTTCGTTACCCTAGATGATGGTTCCCAATCAGAACTCGGTAGTGTTTTATCATAAGACTACTATGTGGTCATGCTTGTCTGGGACAGCGTGTTCACATGTGTTTAGCAGAACCAGCTCATGTTTTGGAGCTTACTATCGTAGTCCATCTCCCGAGAATCTTGCAACGTCTTCCCGTCGATTTGTGTTGCAAACCTTAATTTTCTTTCTAGACTTGATGAGTCTGGAATTTACTGAAACCAACTAGATCTGAATCTCAGGCAGATATGATGGTTGGAACATTTCCCAAGAATTATAATATTGCCCTCTTGATAACCGGTAAAGTGGATGTCGTGGCCAACACATCCAGCCGGAAGGCCTATTATTGTAGTTTCTTGATTGAGGAAGTTGGCCACCTCCCCATAAGGATTTCCTAGGACTTATTCCACTAGTTATTCCCTATGGATTCCTGCGCACCCGAAGTCCGACCTTTACTTGATGTTCTAGATATCAAACCATATCTATGAATGGGATATGCTAGTGCATCAAGGAGAACATTAGAAGCGGAGTGCTAAATGTCTCTCGGTCGATCATCTAGATTTTGCTCCCTTGGCTTCGCTAAGGTGAAATCTGGGAAAGTGTTGTCCTCCTTTGCACCTGCATCCTCCATCACCGTTCATCATGGTAGTATGATGTGTTGCCAGGATCCTCGACATGGATGTTGGTAAAACCTGGATGAATATGGAAATGCTCAAGTTCTTGAGAGCACGCACAAGCACTAGGTATTATCATCGGCACTAACTGGAATTGCTCCCAGTTTCTTTCGGTTATGCTAAACCTTTCAAACAGTAGATTCACTCTCTACTGTTGAGCTTCTCCCCAGTTACTAGAATCATCCCTAGCATTTCCATTTTTGTTCCCAGCTTGCACCGTCATTGTGCCATCCTACCTTGGATTACCCTTCCCAGTAATTACTGATCAAGATCATCTTCAAGTGGTCTTACCATAAGTCCCATTCATTTCCGGTGATAAGCAAATCACCCCTTGTGTTGTCTTCAACAAGGTAGTCCACATCGTCCATCCTAGCCTGAGTGTGTCGTTCTCCCGAACTCCCTCGAACGATCGTTTGTGATTGCCTTAAGTTGGTATAAAGAGTTCCAATGATATTTATATCAAAAGTAATTCTTTTTGCCACTTAAGGAATAGTTCTACGAGTCACCATTTCCAAGGTGCCCCGTTATGGAATCGTGGCAATTATCTCCTCGCTACTTTGAAACCATGCACCATCCTACCTAAGCGTGGGATTGTTGCCCACCAAATCAAATCTCATCGTTTGCTCTTCCATCTCTCTCGATGTATGTGTTGAGTCTCAGCTCAAGAGATACTCAACGTCGCATTCCGTGAGTTGATCGTGAGTTGCTCGATCTTTAAGGAGATCGATTTCTATAGAATTTTCCCTTGTCGTCATCGTGTCGGATGAAGATCTCGAAAGCAAAGACGTCAACGTTAATTGAAGCAACGGATCGACATCTTCGCGAAGAGCAATTGGATCATGAAGATCGTGTTAGCTTTGTGTACCCTCTGCCTTCTTACCTCACGTCTTGAATCTCGGGACGAGATTCTTGTTTAGTGGGGGTGAGCTGTCACAGCCCCAGATCAGCCCTTGTCTGACTTTGCTTGTTCCTCATGCATCATGTTTAAATTTTGCTTAAACTTGAAATAGGGGTGATCAATCCCTAGCACCCAAAAGAACTCAACTAGGTTCAACTTAAAAACATTTTCAATGAGCCCAAATGCCCTTTAGAAAAGTTCATGATTTTTGATAAAGGTAAAAACCTCTGCCAAAAATGATAAACATATTTCTAGGTCATTTCTGGATTTTTTTGGATTAAGTCATAAGTATTTGAATTGGAGCATTTAATGGCTATAAATATTTTAAATGCTCTAATAATTTTGAAACTAGTTGAGGGCTGTTGGAAATATTTTCAAAAGTGCCCACAATTATTTTCAGGATTTTACAGAATGAATTAGTATTTTTACTAATCCAAAACAGAGAAAGAAAATAGAAGACAGGAACTAAAGACAGAAATATAAGAGAGATACCTGGGCCTTACCTGCAGCCCAAGTGGCTAGGCCAGCCCACCACTGTGGCGGCCCAGCCCAGCTAGCCCCCCCTGTCGTCTTCCTCGTGACAGAAGGACGCCGGGCGTGTGGCCACCGTGCGCCGGCACGCGCCCGTGCCACCTCCACCTTGCCTGCGTGCCCCCTCGGCGGCCTGGACGACCCTGGAGTCGCCACGCAGCCCCCGACCACCCTCTCACTCTCCCCATGCCCCTCCCCTCCTCTGTTCTCTCTCTCGCACGGTTCGAGTGCCACCGTCGCCGCTGACAAGCACCACCGCGGCCACTGCCTCCCCCTCGCCCCCTGGACATGCCCAAGAGCTCCGCCGCTTCATCCTCGACCCCCACACCGAGCCACGCCACGCCGGACGCCCCACAACGCCGCCTTTGCCCTCGTCTTCAACCTCGGGCACCGGAGATCGCCACCGCCGATTCGACACCTCCGAGCCGTCCCCGAGCGCGCTAAGCATCCCTACAGCCTCCATGTGAGCTCCTACGCCATTTCCCTCTTACCCCGACACCGTTCGCGACCTATAGCCGTTGATTCCGCGCTGACCGAAACGCCCCGCCGCACGAGCTCGACGCCGGCGTCACTTCGGTGGCCATTTGGTCATCCGTCGGTGCGCAACGCGTTCGCAACCTCGCGTAGTGCATCCCTAGCGCACTGGTTCGCTCGACCGCGAGCCGCAGCAGCAAAACTCACGAACGCCGAACTCCGGCCGCCGCCTCGCTCGCCACCGCCGACGCCACAGCTCACCCCATCTCCTCTCGCTTGCTCCTTTGGATGCGCGCGAACCCGAGGAACCCGTAGAAGCAAACGGCGAGGCAAATGGTTGCCCGTAGCTCGATCCCGAGGAGCATCCGTCGTCGATGTGCTCGCCGGCGATCAACTCCGGCGAGGACCGATGTGGCGCAGTCATTAGCGCTAATCCCTGCCAGCTCAGCCGCCCTTAGCCACTGACAATGGGCCCCGCAGCAGGTCGAAGTGCTAATCAACGCGGGTTAGCACCAGGTGTCACTGACGTGTGGACCCCACACATCAGGTTTGACCCTGGTCAGCGCTGCTGACCTGCTGACACAGGCATGACGCAGTGCTGATGCAATTAATCCTTTTCTGGATTTAAAATAATCCAGGAATTCCAGAAAATAGTGCAAACTTCTAAAATTCATAGAAATTCAACCGTAGCTCCAAATCAAATAATTTATATATGAAAAATTATCAGAAAAATGCAATCTATCCATCTGTACCATTTTCATGCATGTGAAACTAAGTTATACCTGCTGTATAGGTGAAAACATGATAATGCACTATTTGAATTCATAGTTTGAATTTGAATTTGAACCTTGAGTTCAAATCAACCCAAACCTTTCTGTTGCTAGTTGCATTAGGCCAAATCACGTCATATTGCCATGTCATAATCATGCATCATAATTGTTGCATTGCATTGATTGTGTTCTTCCTTGTCTGCCGGTGATTGTCCCCCTCTCGATAGCTGTGATTCCGACGATGAGTTCGATGACACCGATGAAGAACTATAATATCTTCAGAAGTGCCAGGCAAGCATAAACCCCTTGTTCATTCCGATACAATCCCACTCTCTCGCTCCTGCTCTCTTTACTACATTAGGACAACAACGATTCAACTGTTACTTGTTGCGGTAGTTGAACCCCTTATCCTCTGCATGACCTGTCATTGCCACAGTAAATAGATGAAACCCACTAGCATGAGTAGGAGTTGTTTGAGCCCTGATGTGCCTACTCATTCATGCTTGTTTGTCATGCCTGCTACTGCTTAGAGTTGAGTCGGGTCTGATTCATCGGGGATGAGTTGGAATGGTGATGAACATGTCCTACTGTGTGTGAGCTAAGTGTCCGAACACGATTTGGTAAAGGTAGCGGTGAGAGGCCATGTAGGAGTACATGGTGGGTTGTCTCATTGAAGCCGTCCTCAGGAACTGAGTGCTGTGTTTGTGATCCATGATACAGTTACTACCACGCATTGGGCCCGAAACCAATGGACCCTCTCGGCTTCTTAATCACCCTTGTCCTCTGTCCAGGAGTTGCAAGTAGTTTCTGGTGTTTGTAGTATGCTGGAGGCCGTGGACAGCGCTGACCGGAGGGGTGGGCTGTGATGCGGTAGGCACGTGGCCCGGTGTATCGAGTCGCCCGTTTGGTGACCGGGAACCCTGCACACATCGTTCGGGGCCGTATGTGGAAACCTCGGCCGGACTCCCTGCGGATGGAACCTGAATAGGCGATAAACCTGGACTAGAGACTTGAGTGTTTAGGTAGGCTGTGGCCGACACCCTCGCTGGGCCTCCGCTTGAAGGTTGCCGAGTACTTGTCGTGTAAACGGCGGTAAGTGGTGAGAGCGTGTGTGTCGAAGTACACCCCTGCAGGGTTAACATGATCTATTCGAATAGCCGTGTCCGCGGAAATGGACTTCTGGGTTGCCTATAACAGTTCATAGACAAGTGAAAGTGGATACTCTAAAATGCGCAAGATAAGCGTGAGTGCTATGGATGGCGTTCTCGTAGGGAGACGGGAGCGGATCCATGGTGGAGTATTGATATGGTGAATATGTGGACTCGTGTGCGCCACCTCAAAAGAGTTACTTGCAGTCGTAGTTAGGTTAGCCACTGAGTCAAAGCTGGCTTGCTGCAGTTAAACTCCACTACCCCCTTTGTTGATACCGATGCATATGTAGATAGTTCTGATGTAAGTCTTGCTGGGTACATTTGTACTCACGTTTGCCTATTTTATGTTTTGCAGAGAGATGTCAGTCTCGCTAGTAGTTCCGTGTGGACTTCGACGTTTAGCTTGATACCTCAGCTACGATCTTGTGCCCTCGGCAGGATCTAGTAAATAGTCAGGCTTCTCAGCCTTTTCATTTATAGATGTCTGTACTCAGACATGTTAAGCTTCCGCATGTGCTTTGACTTGTATGTTCTGAATGTTGGGTCATGAGACCCATGTTTGTAATATCTGGCTCTTCGGAGCCTAATGAATAAATACTCTAAAGTCGTAGAGTCTTGTTGTGATGCCATGTTGTATTTGCACATATCGAGCATATTGTGTGTATGATTGAAATGCTTGGTATGTGTGGGATCCGACAATCTAGTTGTCTATCCTTAGTAGCCTCTCTTATGGGGAGATGTAGTCTAGTGCCTCCTTGAGCCATAGTAGTCCGCTACAGCCCGGTTCACTGGAGTCCTGCTAGCCTAGCACTACTGCTCTGGACACTTGACTGGCCAGCATGTGTTTCATATCGTTGCTGTGTCTGTCCCTTCGGGGAAATGTCACGCGGTGACATCCGGAGTCCTGCCTAGCCTGCTACAGCCCGGGTTCCTGGAGTCCTGTTAGCCCAGTGCTACAGCCCGGATTCGCACGCTGCTGACTGACACGTTCGATGTTGATTCATGTATGCCTGTCCCCATACGTTAGTGCCGCTTTGGGTTCACGACTAGCCATGTCGGCCCGGGTTCTCTGTCATATGGATGCTAGCGACACTGTCATATACGTGAGCCAAAAGGGCGCAAACGGTCCCGGGCCATGGTAAGGCGACACCCGTGGGAGCACCGTGCGTGAGGCCGCAAAGTGATATGAGGTGTTACAGGCTAGATCGATGTGACTTGGAATCGGGGTCCCGACATGAATATAGTCGTCCAATATATCAATCTTTATGTCTCGACCATTTCGAGACTCCTCGTCATGTCCGTGATCACATCCGGGACTCCGAACAACCTTCGGTACATCAAAACATATAAACTCATAATATAACTGTCATCGTAACTTTAAGCGTGCGGACCCTTCGGGTTCGAGAACTATGTAGACATGACCGAGACACCTCTCCGGTCAATAACCAATAGCGGGACCTGGATGCCCATATTGGCTCCCACATATTCTACGAAGATCATTATCGGTCAGACCGCATAAGAACATACGTTCTTCCCTTTGTCATCGGTATGTTACTTGCCCGAGATTCGATCGTCGTATCTCGATACCTAGTTCAATCTCGTTACTGGCAAGTCTCTTTACTCGTTCCGTAATACATCATCCCGCAACTAACTCATTAGTCACAATGCTTGCAAGGCTTATAGTGATGTGCATTACCGACTGGGCCTAGAGATACCTCTCCGACAATCGGAGTGACAAATCCTAATCTCGAAATACGCCAACCCAACAAGTACCTTTGGAGACACCTGTAGAGCACCTTTATAATCACCCTTTTACGTTGTGGCGTTTGGTAGCACACAAAGTGCTCCTCCGGTAAACAGGAGTTGCATAATCTCATAGTCATAGGAACATGTATAAGTCATGAAGAAAGCAATAGCAACATACTAAACGATCGGGTGCTAAGCTAACGGAATGGGTCAAGTCAATCACGTCATTCTCCTAATGAGGTGATCCCGTTAATCAAATGACAACCCATGTCTATGGCTAGGAAACATAACCATCTTTGATTAACGAGCTAGTCAAGTAGAGGCATACTAGTGACACTCTGTTTGTCTATGTATTCACACATGTATTATGTTTCCGGTTAATACAATTCTAGCATGAATAGTAAATATTTATCATGATATAAGGAAATATATAATACTTTATTATTGCCTCTAGGGCATATTGTTGGAAATATGCCCTAGAGGCAATAATAAATGGTTATTATTATATTTCTTTGTTCATGGTAATTGTCTATTATTCATGCTATAATTGTATTGTCCGGAAATCGTAATACATGTGGGAATACATAGACCACAAAGTGTCCCTAGTAAGCCTCTAGTTGACTAGCTCGTTGATCAACAGATAGTCATGGTTTCCTGACTATGGACATTGGATGTCATTGATAACAGGATCACATCATTAGGAGAATGATGTGATGGACAAGACCCAATCCTAAGCATAGCATAAAAGATCGTGTAGTTTCGTTTGCTAGAGCTTTTCCAATGTCAAGTATCTTTTCCTTAGACCATGAGATCGTGCAACTCCCGGATACCGTAGGAGTGCTTTGGGTGTGCCAAACGTCATAACGTAACTGGGTGACTATAAAGGTGCACTACGGGTATCTCCGAAAGTGTCTGTTGGGTTGGCACGGATCGAGACTGGGATTTGTCACTCCGTGTGACGGAGAGGTATCTCTGGGCCCACTCGGTAATGCATCATCATAATGAGCTCAATGTGACTAAGGCGTTAGTCACGGGATCATGCATTGCGGTACGAGTAAAGAGACTTGCCGGTAACAAGATTGAACAAGGTATTGGGGTACCGACGATCGAATCTCGGGCAAGTAACATACCGATTGACAAAGGGAATTGCATACAGATTGATTGAATCCTCGACACCGTGGTTCATCCGATGAGATCATCGTGGAACATGTGGGAGCCAACATGAGTATCCAGATCCCGCTGTTGGTTATTGACCGGAGAGGCGTCTCGGTCATGTCTGCATGTCTCCCGAACCCGTAGGGTCTACACACTTAAGGTTCGGTGACGCTAGGGTTGTAGAGATATATGTATGCGGAAACCCGAAAGTTGTTCGGAGTCCCGGATGAGATCCCGGACGTCACGAGAGGTTCCGGAATGGTCCGGAGGTGAAGAATTATATATAGGAAGTCCAGTTTCGGCCACCGGGAAAGTTTCGGGGGTTACCGGTATTGTACCGGGACCACCGGAAGGGTCCCGGGGGTCCACCGGGTGGGGCCACCTATCCCGGAGGGCCCCGTGGGCTGAAAGTGGAAGGGAACCAGCCCTTAGTGGGCTGGGGCACCCCCCTTGGGCCTCTCCTCATGCGCCTAGGTTGGGAACCCTAGGGAGGAGTTCCCCCTTGCCTTGGGGGGCAAGGCAACCCCTTCCCCCCCTTGTGGCCGCCGCCCCCCCTTGAGATCCCATCTCTTGGGGCCGGCGCCCCCCCAGGGGGCCTATATAAAGGGGGGGAGGGAGGGCAGCACACAACAGCCTTGGGCGCCTCCCTCCTCCCCTGCAACACCTCTCTCTCTCGCGCAGAAGCTCGGCGAAGCCCTGCCTGAGAACCGCTACATCCACCACCACGCCGTCATGTTGTTGGATCTCCATCAACCTCTCCTTCCCCATGCTGGATCAAGAAGGAGGAGACGTCGCTGCACCGTATGTGTGTTGAACGCGGAGGTGCCGTCCGTTCGACACTCGGTCGTCGGTGATTTGGATCACGGCGAGTACGACTCCGTCATCCACGTTCATTGGAACGCTTCCGCTCGCGATGTACAAGGGTATGTAGATGCACTCCCTTCCCCTCGTTGCTAGTATACTCCATAGATGCATCTTGGTGAACGTAGGAAAATTTTAAAATTATGCTACGATTACCAACAGTGGAATCATGAGCCAGGTCTATGCGTAGTTACTATGCACGAGTAGAACACAAAGAAGTTGTGGGCGTTGAGTTTGCCAATTCTTCTTGCCGCTACTAGTCGTTTCTTGTTTCGGCAGCATTGTCGGATGAAGCGCCCCGGACCGACCTTACACGTACGCTTACGTGAGACAGGTTCCACCGACTGACATGCACTAGTTGCATAAGGTGGCTAGCGGGTGTCTGTCTCTCCTACTTTAGTCGGAACGGATTCGATGAAAAGGGTCCTTATGAAGGGTAAATAGAAATTGGCAAATCACGTTGTGCTCATACGTAGGTAAGAAAACGTTCTTGCTAGAAACCTACAAACCACGTAAAAACTTGCAACAACAATTAGAGGACGTCTAACTTGTTTTTGCAGCAAGTGCTATGTGATGTGATATGGCCAGAAGATGTGATGAATGATATATGTGATGTATGAGATTGATCATATTCTTGTAATAGGAATCACGACTTGCATGTCGATGAGTATGACAACCGGTAGGAGCCATAGGAGTTGTCTTTATTATTTTGCATGACCTGCGTGTCATTGAATAACGCCATGTAATTTACTTTACTTTGTTGCTAAACGCGTTAGCCATACAAGTAGAAGTAATCGTTGGCGTGACGACTTCATGAAGGCACAATGATGGAGATCATGATGATGGAGATCATGGTGTCATGCCGGTGACAAAGATGATCATGGTGCCCCGAAGATGGAGATCAAAGGAGCATGATGATATTGGCCATATCATGTCACTATTTGATTGCATGTGATGTTTATCATGTTTTTGCATCTTATTTGCTTAGAACGACGGTAGCAAGTAGGATGATCCCTTATAATAATTTCAAGAAAGTGTTCACCCTAACTGTGCACCGTTGCGAAGGTTCGTTGTTTCGAAGCACCACGTGATGATCGGGTGTGATAGATTCTAACGTTCGAATACAACGGGTGTTGACGAGCCTAGCATGTACAGACATGGCCTCGGAACACACGCAATACACTTAGGTTAACTTGACGAGCCTAGCATGTACAGACATGGCCTCGGAACACGGAGGACCGAAAGGTCGAGCATGAGTCGTATAGAAGATACGATCAACATGGAGATGTTCACCGATCTTGACTAGTCCGTCTCACGTGATGATCGGACACGGCCTAGTTGACTCGGATCATGTTTCACTTAGATGACTAGAGGGATGTCTATCTGAGTGGGAGTTCATTAAATAATTTGATTATATGAACTTAATTATCATGAACTTAGTCTAAAATCTTTACACTATGTATTGTAGATCAAATGGCCCACGTTGTCCTCAATTTCAACGCGTTCCTAGAGAAAACCAAGCTGAAAGATGATGGCAGCAATTATACGGACTGGGTCCGGAACCTGAGGCTCATCCTCATAGTAGCCAAGAAAGATTATGTCTTAGAAGCACCGCTAGGTGAAGCACCAATCCCTGAGAACCAAGACGTTATGAACGCTTGGTAGCAGCGTGCTGATGATTACTCCCTCGTTCAGTGCGGCATGCTTTACAGCTTAGAACCGGGTCTCCAAAAGCGTTTTGAGAAACATGGAGCATATGAGATGTTCGAGGAGCTGAAACTGGTTTTTCAAGCTCATGCCCGGGTCGAGAGATATGAAGTCTCCGACAAGTTCTTCAGCTGTAAAATGGAGGAGAACAGTTCTGTTAGTGAGCACATACTCAGAATGTCTGGGTTGCACAACCGCTTGTCTCAGCTGGGAGTTAATCTCCCGGATGACGCGGTCATTGACAGAATCCTCCAGTCGCTTCCACCAAGCTACAAGAGCTTTGTGATGAACTACAATATGCAGGGGATGGAAAAGACCATTCCCGAGGTATATTCAATGCTGAAATCAGCGGAAGGGGAGATCAGAAAAGAACATCAAGTGTTGATGGTGAATAAAACCACTAAGTTCAAGAAGGGCAAGGGTAAGAAGAACTTCAAGAAGGACGGCAAGGGAGTTGCCGCGCCCGGTAAACCAGTTACCGGGAAGAAGTCAAAGAATGGACCCAAGCCCAAGACTGAGTGCTTTTATTGCAAGGGAAGTGGTCACTGGAAGCGGAACTGCCCCAAATATTTAGCGGACAAGAAGAAGGCCGGCAACACCCAAGGTATATGTGATATACAAGTAATTGATGTGTACCTTACCAGTACTCGTAGTAGCTCCCGGGTATTTGATACCGGTGCGGTTGCTCATATTTGTAACTCAAAGCAGGAACTATGGAATAAACGGAGACTGGCAAAGGACGAGGTGACGATGCGCATCGGGAATGGTTCCAAGGTCGATGTGATCGCCGTTGGCACGCTACCTCTGCATCTACCCACGGGATTAGTTTTAAACCTCAATAATTGTTATTTAGTGCCAGCTTTGAGCATGAACATTGTATCTGGATCTCGTTTAATTCGAGATGGCTACTCATTTAAATCTGAGAATAATGGTTGTTCTATTTATTTGAGAGATATGTTTTATGGTCATGCCCCGCTGGTCAATGGTTTATTTTTGATGAATCTCGAACGTGATGTTACACATGTTCATAGTGTGAATACCAAAAGATGTAAAGTTGATAACGATAGTCCCACATACTTGTGGCACTGCCGCCTTGGTCACATTGGTGTCAAGCGCATGAAGAAGCTCCATGCAGATGGACTTTTGGAGTCTCTTGATTACGAATCATTTGACACGTGCGAACCATGCCTCATGGGTAAGATGACCAAGACTCCGTTCTCCGGAACAATGGAGCGAGCAACCAACTTATTGGAAATCATACATACCGATGTGTGCGGACCAATGAGTGTTGAGGCTCGCGGAGGATATCGTTATGTTCTCACTCTCACTGATGATTTAAGTAGATATGGGTATGTCTACCTAATGAAACACAAGTCTGAAACCTTTGAAAAGTTCAAGGAATTTCAGAGTGAAGTCGAGAATCAACGTGACAGGAAAATAAAATTCTTATGATCAGATCGTGGTGGAGAATATTTAAGTCACGAATTTGGTACACACTTAAGGAAATGTGGAATAGTTTCACAACTCACGCCGCCTGGAACACCTCAGAGAAATGGTGTGTCCGAACGTCGTAATCGCACTCTATTGGATATGGTGCGATCTATGATGTCTCTTACCGATTTACCGCTCTCATTTTGGGGTTATGCTTTAGAGACTGCCGCATTCACTTTAAATAGGGCACCGTCTAAATCCGTTGAGACGACACCGTATGAATTATGGTTTGGGAAGAAACCTAAGCTGTCGTTTCTAAAAGTTTGGGGATGCGATGCTTATGTCAAGAAACTTCAACCTGAAAAGCTCGAACCCAAATCGGAAAAATGCGTCTTCATAGGATACCCTAAGGAAACTATTGGGTATACCTTCTACCTCAGATCCGAAGGCAAGATCTTCGTTTCCAAGAACGGGTCCTTTCTAGAGAAGGAATTTCTCTCGAAAGAATTGAGTGGGAGGAAAGTGGAACTTGATGAGGTGATAGTCACCCCTTCCGAACCGGAAAGTAGCGCAGCGCGGGAAAATGTTCCTGTGGTGCCTACACCGACTGGGGAGGAAGTTAATGATGATGATCATGAAACTTCAGATCAAGTTACTGAACTTCGTAGGTCCACAAGGACACGTTCCGCACCAGAGTGGTACGGCAACCCTGTCCTGGAAATCATGTTGTTAGACAACGGTGAACCTTCGAACTATGAAGAAGCGATGGCGGGCCCGGATTCCGACAAATGGCTAGAAGCCATGAAATCCGAGATAGAATCCATGTATGAAAACAAAGTATGGACTTTGACTGACTTGCCCGATGAGCGGCGAGCCATAGAAAACAAATGGATCTTTAAGAAGAAGACGGACGCAGATGGTAATGTGACCATCTACAAAGCTCGACTTGTCGCTAAGGGTTATCGACAAGTTCAAGGGGTTGACTACGATGAGACTTTCTCACCCGTAGCGAAGCTGAAGTTCGTCCGAATCATGTTAGCAATTGCCGCATACTATGATTATGAGATATGGCAGATGGACATCAAAACGGCATTCCTTAACGGTTTCCTTAAGGAAGAGTTGTATATGATGCAGCCGGAAGGTTTTGTCGATCCTAAGAATGCTAACAAAGTATGCAAGCTCCAACGCTCAATCTATGGGCTGGTGCAAGCATCTCGGAGTTGGAACATTCGCTTTGATGAGATGATCAAAGCGTTTGGGTTTACACAGACTTATGGAGAAGCCTGTGTTTACAAGAAAGTGAGTGGGAGGTCTGTAGCATTTCTCATATTATATGTGGATGACATACTATTGATGGGAAATGATATAGAATTCTTGGAAAGTATAAAGGCCTATTTGAATAAGTGTTTTTCAATGAAGGACCTTGGAGAAGCTGCTTATATATTAGGCATCAAGATCTATAGAGATAGATCAAGACGCCTCATTGGTCTTTCACAAAGTACATACCTTGACAAGATATTGAAGAAGTTCAATATGGATCAGTCCAAGAAGGGGTTCTTGCCTGTATTGCAAGGTGTGCAATTGAGCACGGCTCAATGCCCGACCACGGTAGAAGACATAGAAGAGATGAGTGTCATCCCCTATGCCTCGGCCATAGGGTCTATTATGTATGCCATGCTGTGTACCAGACCTGATGTAAACCTTGCCGTAAGTTTGGTAGGAAGGTACCAAAGTAACCCCGGCAAGGAACACTGGACAGCGGTCAAGAATATCCTGAAGTACCTGAAGAGGACTAAGGATATGTTTCTCGTTTATGGAGGTGACGAAGAGCTCGTCGTAAAGGGTTACGTCGACGCTAGCTTCGACACAGATCTGGATGACTCGAAGTCACAGACCGGATACGTGTATATTTTGAATGGAGGAGCAGTAAGCTGGTGCAGTTGCAAGCAAAGCGTCGTGGCGGGATCTACATGTGAAGCGGAGTACATGGCAGCCTCGGAGGCAGCACAGGAAGCAGTCTGGATGAAGGAGTTCATTACCGACCTAGGGTGATTCCCAATGCGTCGGGCCCGATGACTCTCTTCTGTGACAACACTGGAGCTATTGCCCTTGCGAAGGAGCCCAGGTTTCACAGGAAGACCAGGCATATCAAGCGTCGCTTCAACTCCATTCGTGAAAGTGTTCAAAATGGAGACATAGATATTTGTAAAGTACACACAGACCTGAATGTAGCAGATCCGTTGACTAAACCTCTCCCTAGGGCAAAACATGATCAACACCAGGACGCAATGGGTGTTCGATTCATCACAATGTAACTAGATTATTGACTCTAGTGCAAGTGGGAGACTGTTGGCAATATGCCCTAGAGGCAATAATAAATGGTTATTATTATATTTCTTTGTTCATGGTAATTGTCTATTATTCATGCTATAATTGTATTGTCCGGAAATCGTAATACATGTGTGAATACATAGACCACAAAGTGTCCCTAGTAAGCCTCTAGTTGACTAGCTCGTTGATCAACAGATAGTCATGGTTTCCTGACTATGGACATTGGATGTCATTGATAACGGGATCACATCATTAGGAGAATGATGTGATGGACAAGACCCAATCCTAAGCATAGCATAAAAGATCGTGTAGTTTCGTTTGCTAGAGCTTTTCCAATGTCAAGTATCTTTTCCTTAGACCATGAGATCGTGCAACTCCCGGATACCGTAGGAGTAGTTTGGGTGTGCCAAACGTCACAACGTAACTGGGTGACTATAAAGGTGCACTACGGGTATCTCCGAAAGTGTCTGTTGGGTTGGCACGGATCGAGACTGGGATTTGTCACTCCGTGTGACGGAGAGGTATCTCTGGGCCCACTCGGTAATGCATCATCATAATGAGCTCAATGTGACTAAGGCGTTAGTCACGGGATCATGCATTGCGGTACGAGTAAAGAGACTTGCCGGTAACGAGATTGAACAAGGTATTGGGATACCGACGATCGAATCTCGGGCAAGTAACATACCGATTGACAAAGGGAATTGCATACGGATTGATTGAATCCTCGACACCGTGGTTCATCCGATGAGATCATCGTGGAACATGTGGGAGCCAACATGAGTATCCAGATCCCGCTGTTGGTTATTGACCGGAGAGGCGTCTCGGTCATGTCTGCATGTCTCCCGAACCCGTAGGGTCTACACACTTAAGGTTCGGTGACGCTAGGGTTGTAGAGATATATGTATGCGGAAACCCGAAAGTTGTTCGGAGTCTCGGATGAGATCCCGGACGTCACGAGAGGTTCCGAAATGGTCCGGAGGTGAAGAATTATATATAGGAAGTCCAGTTTCGGCCACCGGGAAAGTTTCGGGGGTTACCGGTATTGTACCAGGACCACCGGAAGGGTCCCGGGGGTCCATCGGGTGGGGCCACCTATCCCGGAGGGCCCCGTGGGCTGAAAGTGGAAGGGAACCAGCCCTTAGTGGGCTGGGGCGCCCCCCTTGGGCCTCCCCTCATGCGCCTAGGGTTGGGAACCCTAGGGAGGAGTTCCCCCTTGCCTTGGGGGGCAAGGCAACCCCTTCCCCCCCTTGTGGCCGCCGCCCCCCCTTGAGATCCCATCTCTTGGGGCCGGCGCCCCCCCAGGGGGCCTATATAAAGGGGGGGAGGGAGGGCAGCACACAACAGCCTTGGGCGCCTCCCTCCTCCCCTGCAACACCTCTCTCTCTCGCGCAGAAGCTCGGCGAAGCCCTGCCTGAGAACCGCTACATCCACCACCACGCCGTCGTGCGGTTGGATCTCCATCAACCTCTCCTTCCCCATGCTGGATCAAGAAGGAGGAGACGTCGCTGCACCGTACGTGTGTTGAACGCGGAGGTGCCGTCCGTTCGGCACTCGGTCATCGGTGATTTGGATCACGGCGAGTACGACTCCGTCATCCACGTTCATTGGAACGCTTCCGCTCGCGATGTACAAGGGTATTGTCGGGACCCCGATTCCAAGTCACATCGATCTAGCCTGTAACACCTCATATCACTTTGCGGCCTCACGCACGGTGCTCCCACGGGTGTCGCCTTACCATGGCCCGGGACCGTTTGCGCCCTTTTGGCTCACGTATATGACAGTGTCGCTAGCATCCATATGACAGAGAACCCGGGCCGACATGGCTAGTCGTGAACCCAAAGCGGCACTAACGTATGGGGACAGGCATACATGAATCAACATCGAACGTGTCAGTCAGCAGCGTGCGAATCCGGGCTGTAGCACTGGGCTAACAGGACTCCGGGAACCCAGGCTGTAGCAGGCTAGGCAGGACTCCGGATGTCACCGCGTGACATTTCCCCGAAGGGACAGACACAGGAATGATAGGAAACACATGCCGGCCAGTCAAGTGTCCAGAGCAGTAGTGCTGGGCTAGCAGGACTCCGGTGAACCGGGCTGTAGCGGACTACTATGGCTCAAGGAGGCACTAGACTACATCTCCCCATAAGAGAGGCTACTAAGGATAGACAACTAGATTGTCGGATCCCACACATACCAAGCATTTCAATCATACACACAATATGCTCGATATGTGCAAATACAACATGGCATCACAACAAGACTCTACGACTTAGAGTATTTATTCATTAGGCTCCGAAGAGCCAGATATTACAAACATGGGTCTCATGACCCAACATTCAGAGCATACAAGTCAAAGCACATGCGGAAGCTTAACATGTCTGAGTACAGACATCTATAAATGAAAAGGCTGAGAAGCCTGACTATTTACTAGATCCTGCCGAGGGCACAAGATCGTAGCTGAGGTATCAAGCTAAACGTCGAAGTCCACACGGAACTACTAGCGAGACTGACGTCTCTCTGCAAAACATAAAATAGGCAAACGTGAGTACAAATGTACCCAGCAAGACTTACATCAGAACTATCTACATATGCATCGGTATCAACAAAGGGGGTAGTGGAGTTTAACTGCAGCAAGCCAGCTTTGACTCAGTGGCTAACCTAACTACGACTGCAAGTAACTCTTTTGAGGTGGCGCACACGAGTCCACATATTCACCATATCAATACTCCACTATGGATCCGCTCCCGTCTCCCTACGAGAACGCCATCCATAGCACTCACGATTATCTTGCGCATTTTAGAGTATCCACTTTCACTTGTCTATGAACTGTTATAGGCAACCCAGAAGTCCATTTCCGCGGACATGGCTATTCGAATAGATGATGTTAACCCTGCAGGGGTGTACTTCGACACACACGCTCTCACCACTTACCGCCATTTACACGACATGTACTCGGCAACCTTCAAGCGGAGGCCCAGCGAGGGTGTCGGCCACAGCCTACCTAAACACTCAAGTCTCTAGTCCAGGTTTATCGCCTATTCAGGTTCCATCCGCAGGGAGTCCGGCCGAGGTTTCCACATACGGCCCCGAACGATGTGTGCAGGGTTCCCGGTCACCAAACGGGCGACTCGGTACACCGGGCCACGTGCCTACCGCATCACAGCCCACCCCTCCGGTCAGCGCTGTCCACGGCCTCCAGCATACTACAAACACCAGAAACTACTTGCAACTCCTGGACAGAGGACAAGGGTGATTAAGAAGCCGAGAGGGTCCATTGGTTTCGGGCCCAATGCGTGGTAGTAACTGTATCATGGATCACAAACACAGCACTCGGTTCCTGAGGACGTCTTCAATGAGACAACCCACCATGTACTCCTACATGGCCTCTCACCGCTACCTTTACCAAATCGTGTTCACACACTTAGCTCACACACAGTAGGACATGTTCATCACCATTCCAACTCATCCCCGATGAATCAGACCCGACTCAACTCTAAGCAGTAGCAGGCATGACAAACAAGCATGAATGAGTAGGCACATCAGGGCTCAAACAACTCCTACTCATGCTAGTGGGTTTCATCTATTTACTGTGGCAATGACAGGTCATGCAGAGGATAAGGGGTTCAACTACCGCAACAAGTAACAGTTGAATCGTTGTTGTCCTAATGCATTAAAGAGAGCAGGAGCGAGAGAGTGGGATTGTATCGAAATGAACAAGGGGTTTATGCTTGCCTGGCACTTCTGAAGATATTATAGTTCTTCATCGGTGTCATCGAACTCATCGTCGGAATCACAGCTATCGAGAGGGGGACAATCACCGGCAGACAAGGAAGAACACAATCAATGCAATGCAACAATTATGATGCATGATTATGACATGGCAATATGACGTGATTTGGCCTAATGCAACTAGCAACAGAAAGGTTTGGGTTGATTTGAACTCAAGGTTCAAATTCAAATTCAAACTATGAATTCAAATAGTGCATTATCATGTTTTCACCTATACAGCAGGTATAACTTAGTTTCACATGAATGAAAATGGTACAGATGGATAGATTGCATTTTTCTGATAATTTTTCATATATAAATTATTTGATTTGGAGTTACGGTTGAATTTCTATGAATTTTAGAAGTTTGCACTATTTTCTGGAATTCCTGGATTATTTTAAATCCAGAAAAGGATTAATTGCGTCAGCACTGCGTCATGCCTATGTCAGCAGGTCAGCAGCGCTGACCAGGGTCAAACCTGACATGTGGGGTCCACACGTCAGTGACACCTGGTGCTAACCCGCGTTGATTAGCACTTCGACCTGCTGCGGGGCCCATTGTCAGTGGCTAAGGGCGGCTGAGCTGGCAGGGATTAGCGCTAATGACTGCGCCACGTCGGTCCTCGCCGGAGTTGATCGCCGGCGAGCACATCCGACGACGGATGCTCCTCGGGATCGAGCTACGGGCAACCATTTGCCTCGCCGTTTGCTTCTACGGGTTCCTCGGGTTCGCGCGCATCCAAAGGAGCAAGCGAGAGGAGATGGGGTGAGCTGTGGCGTCGGCGGTGGCGAGCGAGGCGGCGGCCGGAGTTCGGCGTTCGTGAGTTTTGCTGCTGCGGCTCGCGGTCGAGTGAACCAGTGCGCTAGGGATGCACTACGCGAGGTTGCGAACGCGTTGCGCACCGACGGATGACCAAATGGCCACCGAAGTGACGCCGGCGTCGAGCTCGTGCGGCGGGGCGTTTCGGTCAGCGCGGAATCAACGGCTACAGGTCGCGAACGGTGTCGGGGTAAGAGGGAAACGGCGTAGGAGCTCACATGGAGGCTGTAGGGATGCTTAGCGCGCTCGGGGACGGCTCGGAGGTGTCGAATCGGCGGTGGCGATCTCCGGTGCCCGAGGTTGAAGACGAGGGCAAAGGCGGTGTTGTGGGGCGTCCGGCATGGCGTGGCTCGGTGTGGGGGTCGAGGATGAAGCGGCGGAGCTCTTGGGCATGTCCAGGGGGCGAGGGGGAGGCAGGCCGCGGTGGTGCTTGTCGGCGGCGACGGTGGCACTCGAACCGTGCGAGAGAGAGAACAGAGGAGGGGAGGGGCACGGGGAGAGTGAGAGGGCGGTCGGGGGCTGCGTGGCGACTCCAGGGTCGTCCAGGCCGCCGAGGGGGCACGCAGGCAAGGTGGAGGTGGCACGGGCGCGTGCCGGCGCACGGTGGCCACACGCCCGGCGTCCTTCTGTCACGAGGAAGACGACAGGGGGGGCTAGCTGGGCTGGGCCGCCACAGTGGTGGGCTGGCCTAGCCACTTGGGCTGCAGGTAAGGCCCAGGTATCTCTCTTATATTTCTGTCTTTAGTTCCTGTCTTCTATTTTCTTTCTCTGTTTTGGATTAGTAAAAATACTAATTCATTCTGTAAAATCCTGAAAATAATTGTGGGCACTTTTGAAAATATTTCCAACAGCCCTCAACTAGTTTCAAAATTATTAGAGCATTTAAAATATTTATAGCCATTAAATGCTCCAATTCAAATACTTATGACTTAATCCAAAAAAATCCAGAAATGACCTAGAAATATGTTTATCATTTTTGGCAGAGGTTTTTACCTTTATCAAAAATCATGAACTTTTCTAAAGGGCATTTGGGCTCATTGAAAATGTTTTTAAGTTGAACCTAGTTGAGTTCTTTTGGGTGCTAGGGATTGATCACCCCTATTTCAAGTTTAAGCAAAATTTAAACATGATGCATGAGGAACAAGCAAAGTCAGACAAGGGCTGATCTGGGGCTGTGACAGCTCACCCCCACTAAACAAGAATCTCGTCCCGAGATTCAAGACGTGAGGTAAGAAGACAGAGGGTACACAAAGCTAACACGATCTTCATGATCCAATTGCTCTTCGCGAAGATGTCGATCCGTTGCTTCAATTAACGTTGACGTCTTTGCTTTCGAGATCTTCATCCGACACGATGACGACAAGGGAAAATTCTATAGAAATCGATCTCCTTAAAGATCGAGCAACTCACGATCAACTCACGGAATGCGATGTTGAGTATCTCTTGAGCTGAGACTCAACACATACATCGAGAGAGATGGAAGAGCAAACGATGAGATTTGATTTGGTGGGCAACAATCCCACGCTTAGGTAGGATGGTGCATGGTTTCAAAGTACCGAGGAGATAATTGCCACGATTCCATAACGGGGCACCTTGGAAAGGGTGACTCGTAGAACTATTCCTTAAGTGGCAAAAAGAATTACTTTTGATATAAATATCATTGGAACTCTTTATACCAACTTAAGGCAATCACAAACGATCGTTCGAGGGAGTTCGGGAGAACGACACACTCGGGCTAGGATGGACGATGTGGACTACCTTGTTGAAGACAACACAAGGGGTGATTTGCTTATCACCGGAAATGAATGGGACTTATGGTAAGACCACTTGAAGATGATCTTGATCAGTAATTACTGGGAAGGGTAATCCAAGGTAGGATGGCACAATGACGGTGCAAGCTGGGAACAAAAATGGAAATGCTAGGGATGATTCTAGTAACTGGGGAGAAGCTCAACAGTAGAGAGTGAATCTACTGTTTGAAAGGTTTAGCATAACCGAAAGAAACTGGGAGCAATTCCAGTTAGTGCTGATGATAATACCTAGTGCTTGTGCATGCTCTCAAGAACTTGAGCATTTCCATATTCATCCAGGTTTTACCAACATCCATGTCGAGGATCCTGGCAACACATCATACTACCATGATGAACGGTGATGGAGGATGCAGGTGCAAAGGAGGACAACACTTTCCCAGATTTCACCTTAGCGAAGCCAAGGGAGCAAAATCTGGATGATCGACCGAGAGACATTTAGCACTCCGCTTCTAATGTTCTCCTTGATGCACTAGCATATCCCATTCATAGATATGGTTTGATATCTAGAACATCAAGTAAAGGTCGGACTTCGGGTGCGCAGGAATCCATAGGGAATAACTAGTGGAATAAGTCCTAGGAAATCCTTATGGGGAGGTGGCCAACTTCCTCACTCAAGAAACTACAATAATAGGCCTTCCGGCTGGATGTGTTGGCCACGACATCCACTTTACCGGTTATCAAGAGGGCAATATTATAATTCTTGGGAAATGTTCCAACCATCATATCTGCCTGAGATTCAGATCTAGTTGGTTTCAGTAAATTCCAGACTCATCAAGTCTAGAAAGAAAATTAAGGTTTGCAACACAAATCGACGGGAAGACGTTGCAAGATTCTCGGGAGATGGACTACGATAGTAAGCTCCAAAACATGAGCTGGTTCTGCTAAACACATGTGAACACGCTGTCCCAGACAAGCATGACCACATAGTAGTCTTATGATAAAACACTACCGAGTTCTGATTGGGAACCATCATCTAGGGTAACGAAGTCTTGTGCATGACCTAGGATTTGCACAACAACTCCTTTTCCTTGAACAAATCAATCAGTGGCTTGGTGTGCTAGGGGTTTCATATGGAATGAAGATGATCAGTCTAACAGACCACAGAATACTTCGCACGTGCATAAATGACTTGGGACGATTCCAGAGGAGGTAGAAACATGCTTTCTCAAATTCACGGCGGCAACTTGCATCAAATGCATATGAATTAGAGGAAGTCACTTCTTTCATCCAACATATGCTTCATGAACGGATCACGAAGATAATGCTTATAAAGTTTCCAATACTGGCTGGATGTTCAACACGAGTCATGGAGAAGGTAGCAGTGTTGCTGATGAGCTCAACAACAATTCATCCAGGTTTCCATGGAGATGGAATTCCATAATTATGTGAACAAGTGATAGCATTGGTCAGACCCAAAAGATATAATGGTGTATGCTCGAGGGATCAACCACGAGTAAGTCAACATTATGAACATCGTTGGTTCTGATTTGACTTGATGATAGCCCATACTCAAATCAAAGATTTGGGTAAGACAATAGATCCAACAATTGATCACGAGGATCAATCAATGAAGATATCATCTTTCTTCAACACACACACAGACACAAGACATCCCTTTGGAAATGAACTAAGTTAGACAACCTTTTATCTTCCAACTCTCCAAGTTGTTGTTTAGCTTGACCAACTAGCTCAGGGGTAACCAACACAGATTCTTGGAGAAGGGGTGGCTTATTGGAAAACCAACTTGTTCACGACCCAACATATCGGTCATGGACAACCTGGTGGTACTTCCAAGAAGATATTTGGAAAATCACGATCCACCGACATGTTAGTAAGATCGAGAACAATCTTGCTTTTCAGGGCAAGACGATATGACCGAATAAGCAAGGACTGACACTATCCTAACTCATTGATCGAAAAGTACACCGGGAATATGGACTAGGTAGCACGATCAACCTTAGGATGTGATTCAGTAACCAACACGCTAAGGATGAAATTATTGTCCTTTAACTACCAAGCAACGGAGTTGCTAGGAGTATAGATTTCACACATCATAGTTCACCTGTCGGCATTCCGGTCATGACGACACGGAACCGAGGAATGAGCAATGATGGCCAGAAGTATCACTGCGTTAAGAATTCGTGAGAGATGGTGCAATTCTCATGACAATTCTGACATAAAGGGGGTAATACTCCGAGGTAGAACAGAACAAAAGCTGGATTGGCATTTTGATCTGCAGAATACAACTACTTTGACCAATCCAAGAAATGGATAAGGTACTGGAGTTTGTTTCTCCTAGTCATTCCGGAATAGAATGGCTTGACGGACCACAAGAATAATAGGCATTGATAACACAAATGCACAATTACTCCTGACTATCAATTGATAGACGAGGGCCAGAAAATAACTAAAGAGGGACAACCCAAAGGAACAAATGTTTTTCTGAGTTGTGGATGCATGAATTAGTATGTCGAGCAAATTCAACATATCTCTTCCGGATAACCCATGCAGAGGAGGAAGGACTGGCAGAGTCACAATATGAATGGAGTACTCCTCAAGAGCGCCCTGGTTGTGATCTTTTGGTTAAAAGAACTTCTGCCAAGAATGGTTCATGGTATTTGGAAGAACGATATACCAAGGACCTCGAAGACTATCACAAAGGCTACTAATATCCTAAAGGAACAAGCAAACACTATCAACAGGAGGTAAGTGGAGTGAATCTTGGGTTCAAGAACCCAGGAATAGAATACCTACTAACTAAATGGCATCACGGGATGCTTTCGAGAATAATGGCCAGAATCCGCACACTGGGAATGCAAAGCATTGCTAGATTACTAGGTGGTCCTCTAAGACACCTGGGGTCATAATAATAACTCCAACATACACGACGAGGTAACGGAGTACCTCAACAGACCGATTAGTGTGCTTAATCCGGCCCAAAAGGACATCAGGTACGGGAGGAAGGGATTTGCAAATGTATCAGACTGTTTAGAAACCTGGGATGACTCGGACAGCATAACGGCTGTAAATGCTCAAAGGATTTGAGACATCCTACAAAATGGTGGCATAACCGCTCAACAACATCATATCAAGGTTCCAAGTCCAACTAACAACACACTGTAGTGGTAGAAACTGAACTGAGGCTTGAGACCAACAATCCTACGAGTCTACGGATTAGTAACACGTGATCCTGATAGAAAGATGAGAAGCCTAGTTCTTAATCCCCATAGAAGAGAAGAGGGTGACTCAGATTAGAGGGCATAAGGTAAAGGAGTAAAAAGAGCCTTACGTTCCCTTCCACAATCAATTCCCTTACATAACTAAAGCATTTCTAGACACAACTTCGACCAGTTTGGCTTGGTAATCCTACAGGCAGTCAGGCTCTGATACCAACGCTGTCGGGACCCCGATTCCAAGTCACATCGATCTAGCCTGTAACACCTCATATCACTTTGCGGCCTCACGCACGGTGCTCCCACGGGTGTCGCCTTACCATGGCCCGGGACCATTTGCGCCCTTTTGGCTCACGTATATGACAGTGTCGCTAGCATCCATATGACAGAGAACCCGGGCCGACATGGCTAGTCGTGAACCCAAAGCGGCACTAACGTATGGGGACAGGCATACATGAATCAACATCGAACGTGTCAGTCAGCAGCGTGCGAATCCGGGCTGTAGCACTGGGCTAACAGGACTCCGGGAACCCAGGCTGTAGCAGGCTAGGCAGGACTCCGGATGTCACCGCGTGACATTTCCCCGAAGGGACAGACACAGGAACGATAGGAAACACATGCCGGCCAGTCAAGTGTCCAAAGCAGTAGTGCTGGGCTAGCAGGACTCCGGTGAACCGGGCTGTAGCGGACTACTATGGCTCAAGGAGGCACTAGACTACATCTCCCCATAAGAGAGGCTACTAAGGATAGACAACTAGATTGTCGGATCCCACACATACCAAGCATTTCAATCATACACACAATATGCTCGATATGTGCAAATACAACATGGCATCACAACAAGACTCTACGACTTAGTATTTATTCATTAGGCTCCGAAGAGCCAGATATTACAAACATGGGTCTCATGACCCAACATTCAGAGCATACAAGTCAAAGCACATGCGGAAGCTTAACATGTCTGAGTACAGACATCTATAAATGAAAAGGCTGAGAAGCCTGACTATTTACTAGATCCTGCCGAGGGCACAAGATCGTAGCTGAGGTATCAAGCTAAACGTCGAAGTCCACACGGAACTACTAGCGAGACTGACGTCTCTCTGCAAAACATAAAATAGGCAAACGTGAGTACAAATGTACCCAGCAAGACTTACATCAGAACTATCTACATATGCATCGGTATCAACAAAGGGGGTAGTGGAGTTTAACTGCAGCAAGCCAGCTTTGACTCAGTGGCTAACCTAACTACGACTGCAAGTAACTCTTTTGAGGTGGCGCACACGAGTCCACATATTCACCATATCAATACTCCACTATGGATCCGCTCCCGTCTCCCTACGAGAACGCCATCCATAGCACTCACGCTTATCTTGCGCATTTTAGAGTATCCACTTTCACTTGTCTATGAACTGTTATAGGCAACCCAGAAGTCCATTTCCGCGGACACGGCTATTCAAATAGATGATGTTAACCCTGCAGGGGTGTACTTCGACACACACGCTCTCACCACTTACCGCCGTTTACATGACATGTACTCGGCAACCTTCAAGCGGAGGCCCAGCGAGGGTGTCGGCCACAGCCTACCTAAACACTCAAGTCTCTAGTCCAGGTTTATTGCCTATTCAGGTTCCATCCGCAGGGAGTCCGGCCGAGGTTTCCACATACGGCCCCGAACGATGTGTGCAGGGTTCCCGGTCACCAAACGGGCGACTCGGTACACCGGGCCACGTGCCTACCGCATCACAGCCCACCCCTCCGGTCAGCGCTGTCCACGGCCTCCAGCATACTACAAACACCAGAAACTACTTGCAACTCCTGGACAGAGGACAAGGGTGATTAAGAAGCCGAGAGGGTCCATTGGTTTCGGGCCCAATGCGTGGTAGTAACTGTATCATGGATCACAAACACAACACTCAGTTCCTGAGGACAGCTTCAATGAGACAACCCACCATGTACTCCTACATGGCCTCTCACCGCTACCTTTACCAAATCGTGTTCACACACTTAGCTCACACACAGTAGGACATGTTCATCACCATTCCAACTCATCCCCGATGAATCAGACCCGACTCAACTCTAAGCAGTAGCAGGCATGACAAACAAGCATGAATGAGTAGGCACATCAGGGCTCAAACAACTCCTACTCATGCTAGTGGGTTTCATCTATTTACTGTGGCAATGACAGGTCATGCAGAGGATAAGGGGTTCAACTACCGCAACAAGTAACAGTTGAATCGTTGTTGTCCTAATGCAGTAAAGAGAGCAGGAGCGAGAGAGTGGGATTGTATTGGAATGAACAAGGGGTTTATGCTTGCCTGGCACTTCTGAAGATATTATAGTTCTTCATCGGTGTCATCGAACTCATCGTCGGAATCACAGCTATCGAGAGGGGGACAATCACCAGCAGACAAGGAAGAACACAATCAATGCAATGCAACAATTATGATGCATGATTATGACATGGCAATATGACGTGATTTGGCCTAATGCAACTAGCAACAGAAAGGTTTGGGTTGATTTGAACTCAAGGTTCAAATTCAAATTCAAACTATGAATTCAAATAGTGCATTATCATGTTTTCACCTATGCAGCAGGTATAACTTAGTTTCACATGCATGAAAATGGTACAGATGCATAGATTGCATTTTTCTGATAATTTTTCATATATAAATTATTTGATTTGGAGCTACAGTTGAATTTCTATGAATTTTAGAAGTTTGCACTATTTTCTGGAATTCCTGGATTATTTTAAATCCAGAAAAGGATTAATTGCGTCAGCACTGCGTCATGCCTGTGTCAGCAGGTCAGCAGCGCTGACCAGGGTCAAACCTGACGTGTGGGGTCCACACGTCAGTGACACCTGGTGCTAACCCACGTTGATTAGCACTTCGACCTGCTGCGGGGCCCATTGTCAGTGGCTAAGGGCGGCTGAGCTGGCAGGGATTAGCGCTAATGACTGCGCCACGTCGGTCCTCGCCGGAGTTGATCGCCGGCGAGCACATCCGACGAGGGATGCTCCTCGGGATCGAGCTACGGGCAACCATTTGCCTCGCCGTTTGCTTCTACGGGTTCCTCGGGTTCGCGCGCATCCAAAGGAGCAAGCGAGAGGAGATGGGGTGAGCTGTGGCGTCGGTGGTGGCGAGCGAGGCGGCGGCCGGAGTTCGGCGTTCGTGAGTTTTGCTGCTGCGGCTCGCGGTCGAGCGAACCAGTGCGCTAGGGATGCACTACGCGAGGTTGCGAACGCGTTGCGCACCGACGGATGACCAAATAGCCACCGAAGTGACGCTGGCGTCGAGCTCGTGCGGCGGGGCATTTCGGTTAGGCGGAATCAACGGCTACAGGTCGCGAACGGTGTCGGGGTAAGAGGGAAACGGCGTAGGAGCTCACATGGAGGCTGTAGGGATGCTTAGCGCGCTCGGGGACGGCTCGGAGGTGTCGAATCGGCGGTGGCGATCTCCGGTGCCCGAGGTTGAAGACGAGGGCAAAGGCGGCGTTGTGGGGCGTCCGGCGTGGCGTGGCTCGGTGTGGGGGTCGAGGATGAAGCGGCGGAGCTCTTGGGCATGTCCAGGGGGCGAGGGGGAGGCAGTGGCCGCGGTGGTGCTTGTCGGCGGCGACGGTGGCACTCGAACCGTGCGAGAGAGAGAACAGAGGAGGGGAGGGGCACGGGGAGAGTGAGAGGGCGGTCGGGGGCTGCGTGGCGACTCCAGGGTCGTCCAGGCCGCCGAGGGGGCACGCAGGCAAGGTGGAGGTGGCACGGGCGCGTGCCGGCGCACGGTGGCCACACGCCCGGCGTCCTTCTGTCACGAGGAAGACGACAGGGGGGGCTAGCTGGGCTGGGCCGCCACAGTGGTGGGCTGGCCTAGCCACTTGGGCTGCAGGTAAGGCCCAGGTATCTCTCTTATATTTCTGTCTTTAGTAACTGTCTTCTATTTTCTTTCTCTGTTTTGGATTAGTAAAAATACTAATTCATTCTGTAAAATCCTGAAAATAATTGTGGGCACTTTTGAAAATATTTCCAACAGCCCTCAACTAGTTTCAAAATTATTAGAGCATTTAAAATATTTATAGCCATTAAATGCTCCAATTCAAATACTTATGACTTAATCCAAAAAAATCCAGAAATGACCTAGAAATATGTTTATCATTTTTGGCAGAGGTTTTTACCTTCATCAAAAATCATGAACTTTTCTAAAGGGCATTTGGGCTCATTGAAAATGTTTTTAAGTTGAACCTAGTTGAGTTCTTTTGGGTGCTAGGGATTGATCACCCCTATTTCAAGTTTAAGCAAAATTTAAACATGATGCATGAGGAACAAGCAAAGTCAGACAAGGGCTGATCTGGGGCTGTGACAATTCAGACACCGGAAGTGTTCCGGAGAAGTTTCGGATTAAACCGGAGTGCCGGAGGGTTACCGGAACCCCCCGGGGAAGTATTGGGCCTTAGTGGGCCTTGAGGGGAGAGAGAGGGCAGCAGCCAGGAGGTGGCGCGCCCCCTCCCAGGAGGAGTCCTAGTTGGACTAGGAGAGGGGGGCGCAGCCCCCTTTCCCTCTCCCTCTCCCTCTCTTTCCTCCCCCCTCTTTTCCTAGTAGGATTAGGAAAGGGGAGTCCTACTCCTACTAGGAGGAGGACTCCCCCCCTCTCCTTGGCGCGCCTAAGGCAGCCGGCCTCCCCCTTGCTCCTTTATATACGGGGGTAGGGGGCACCTCTATACACACTTGATATACGATATTTTAGCCGTGTGCGGTGCCCCCTCCACCATATTACACCTCGATAATACCGTTGCGGAGCTTAGGCGAAGCCCTGCGTCGGTGGAACATCATCATCGTCACACGCCGTCGTGCTGACAAAACTCTCCCTCAACACTCGGTTGGATCGGAGTTCGAGGGACGTCATCGAGCTGAACGTGTGTAGAACTCGGAGGTGCCGTGCGTTCGGTACTTGATCGGTCGGATCGTGAAGACGTATAACTACATCAACCGCGTTGTGATAACGCTTCCGCTGTCGGTGTACGAGGGTACGTGGACAACACTCTCCCCTCTCGTTGCTATGCATCACCATGATCTTGCATGTGTGTAGGAATTTTTTTGAAATTACTACGTTCCCCAATAGTGGCATCCGAGCCAGGTTTTATGTGTTGATGCTATGCACGAGTAGAACACAAGTGAGTTGTGGGCGATATAAGTCATACTGCTTACCAGCATGTCATACTTTGGTTCAGCGGTATTGTGAGATGAAGCGGCCCGGACCGACATTACGCGTACGCTTACGCGAGACTGGTTTCACCGTTCGGAGCACTCATTGCTTAAAGGTGACTGGCGGGTGTCTGTCTCTCTCACTTTAGTTGAACCGAGTGTGGCTACGCCCGGTCCTTGCGAAGGTTAAAACAGCACCAACTTGACAAACTATCGTTGTGGTTTTGATGCGTAGGTAAGAACGGTTCTTGCTAAGCCCGTAGCAGCCACGTAAAACTTGCAACAACAAAGTAGAGGACGTCTAACTTGTTTTTGCAGGGCATGTTGTGATGTGATATGGTCATGACATGATGTGATATATTTTGTTGTATGAGATGATCATGTTTTGTAACCGAGTTATCGGCAACTGGCAGGAGCCATATGGTTGTCGCTTTATTGTATGAGATGCAATCACCATGTAATAGTTTTACTTTATCACTAAGCGGTAGCGATAGTCGTAAAAGCAATTATTTGGCGAGACGACAACGATACTACGATGGAGATCAAGGTGTCGCGCCGGTGACGATGGTGATCATGACAGTGCTTCGGAGATGGAGATCACAAGCACAGTGCTTCGGAGATGGAGATCACAAGCACAAGATGATGATGGCCATATCATATCACTTATATTGATTGCATGTGATGTTAATCCTTTATGCATCTTATCTTGCTTTGATTGACGGTAGCATTATAAGATGATCTCTCACTAAAATTTCAAGATAAAAGTGTTCTCCCTGAGTATGCACCGTTGCGAAAGTTCTTTGTGCTGAGACACCACGTGTTAATCGGGTGTGATAGGCTCTACGCTCAAATACAACGGGTGCAAAACAGTTGCACACGCGGAATACTCAGGTTAAACTTGACGAGCCTAGCATATACAGATATGGCCTCGGAACACAGAGACCGAAAGGTTGAGCTTGAATCATATAGTAGATATGATCAACATAGTGATGTTCACCATTGAAACTACTCCATCTCACGTGTTAATCGGACATGGTTTAGTTGCTTTGGATCACGTAATCACTTAGATGATTAGAGGGATGTCTATCTAAGTGGGAGTTCTTAAGTAATATGATTAATTGAACTTAAATTTATCATGAACTTAGTACCTGATAGTATCTTGCTTGTCTATGTTAATTGTAGATAAATGGCCCGTGCTATTGTTCCGTTGAATTTTAATGCGTTCCTTGAGAAAGCTAAGTTGAAAGATGATGGTAGCAATTACACGGACTGGGTCCGTAACTTGAGGATTATCCTCATTGCTGCACAGAAGAATTACGTCCTAGAAGCACCGCTAGGTGCCAGGCCTCCTGCAAGAGCAACGCCAGAAGTTATGAACGTCTAGCAGAGCAAAGCTGATGACTACTCAATAGTTCAGTGTGCCATGCTTTACGGCTTAGAACCGGGTCTTCAACGACGTTTTGAACATCATGGACCATATGAAATGTTCCAGGAGTTGAAGTTAATATTTCAAGCAAATGCCCGGATTGAGAGATATGAAGTCTCCAATAAGTTCTATAGCTGCAAGATGGAAGAGAATAGTTCTGTCAGTGAGCATATACTCAGAATGTCTGGGTATAATAATCACTTGATTCAACTGGGAGTTCAACTTCTGGATGATTGCGTCATTGACAGAATTCTTCAATCACTGCCACCAAGCTACAAGAGCTTCGTGATGAACTATAACATGCAAGGGATGGATAAGACAATTCCCGAGCTCTTCGCAATGCTAAAGGCAGCGGAGGTAGAAATCAAAAAGGAGCATCAAGTGTTGATTGTCAGTAAAACCACTAGTTTCAAGAAAAAGGGCAAAGGGAAGAAGAAAGGGAACTTCAAGAAGAACAGCAAGCAAGTTGCTGTTCAGGAGAAGAAATCCAAGTCTGGACCTAAGCCTGAAACTGAGTGCTTCTACTGTAAGCAGACTGGTCACTGGAAGCGGAACTGCCCCAAGTATTTGGCGGATAAGAAGGATGGCAAGGTTAACAAAGGTATATGTGATATACATGTTATTGATGTGTACCTTACTAATACTCGTAGTAGCACCTGGGTATTTGATACTGGTTCTGTTGCTAATATTTGCAACTCGAAACAGGGGCTACGGATTAAGCGAAGATTGGCTAAGGACGAGGTGACGATGCGCGTGGGAAATGGTTCCAAAGTCGATGTGATCGCCGTCGGCACGCTACCTCTACATCTACCTTCGGGATTAGTTTTAGACCTAAATAATTGTTATTTGGTGCCAACGTTGAGCATGAACATTATATCTGGATCTTGTTTAATGCGAGACGGTTATTCATTTAAATCAGAGAATAATGGTTGTTCTATTTATATGAATAACATCTTTTATGGTCATGCACCCTTGAAGAGTGGTCTATTTTTAATGAATCTCGATAGTAGTGATACACATATTCATAATGTCGCAGCCAAAAGATGCAGAGTTAATAATGACAGTGCAACTTATTTGTGGCACTGCCGTTTGGGTCATATCGGTGTAAAGCGCATGAAGAAACTCCATACTGATGGAATTTTGGAATCACTTGATTTTGAATCACTTGGTACTTGCGAACCGTGCCTCATGGGCAAGATGACAAAAACACCGTTCTCCGGAACTATGGAGAGAGCAACAGATTTGTTGGAAATCATACATACAGATGTATGTGGTCCGATGAATATTGAGGCTCGTGGCGGATATCGTTATTTTCTCACCTTCACAGATGATTTGAGCAGATATGGGTATATCTACTTAATGAAACATAAGTCTGAAACATTTGAAAAGTTCAAAGAATTTCAGAGTGAAGTTGAAAATCATCGTAACAAGAAAATAAAATTCCTACGATCTGATCGTGGAGGAGAATATTTGAGTTACGAGTTTGGTCTACATTTGAAACAATGCGGGATAGTTTTGCAACTCACGCCACCCAGAACACCACAGCGTAATGGTGTGTCCGAACGTCGTAATCGTACTTTATTAGATATGGTGCGATCTATGATGTCTCTTACTGATTTACCGCTATCATTTTGGGGTTATGCTTTAGAGACGGCTGCATTCACTCTAAATAGGACACATCGAAATCCGTTGAGACGACGCCTTATGAACTATGGTTTGGCAAGAAACCAAAGTTGTCGTATCTTAAAGTTTGGGGTTGCGATGCTTATGTGAAGAAACTTCAACCTGATAAGCTTGAACCTAAATCGGAGAAATGTGTCTTCATAGGATACCCAAAAGAGACTGCTGGGTATACCTTCTATCACAGATCCGAAGGAAAGATATTCGTTGCTAGGAATGGATCCTTTCTAAAGAAGGAGTTTCTCTCGAAAGATGTGAGTGGGAGGAAAGTAGAACTTGATGAGGTAACTGTACCTGCTCCCTTATTGGAAAGTAGATCCTCGCAGAAATCAGTTTCTGCGACACCTACAGCAAGTAGTGAGGAAGTTAATGATAATGATCATGAAACTTCAGATCAAGTTATTACTGAACCTCGTAGGTCAACTAGATCAAGATCCGCACCAGAGTGGTACGGTAATCCTGTTCTGGAGGTCATGTTACTAGACCATGACGAACCTACGAACTATGAAGAAGCGATGGTGAGCCCAGATTCCGCAAAATGGCTTGAAGCCATGAAATCCGAGATGGGATCCATGTATGAGAACAAAGTATGGACTTTGGTTGACTTGCCCGATGGTCGGCAAGCCATTGAAAACAAATGGATCTTCAAGAAGAAGACTGACGCTGATGGTAATGTTACTGTCTATAAAGCTCGACTTGTTGTGAAAGGTTTTCGACAAGTTCAAGGGATTGACTACGATGAGACCTTCTCACCCGTAGCGATGCTTAAGTCTGTCCGAATCATGTTAGCAATTGCCGCATTTTATGATTATGAAATTTGGCAAATGGATGTCAAAACTGCATTCCTGAATGGATTTCTGGAAGAAGAGTTGTATATGATGCAACCGGAAGGTTTTGTCGATCCAAAGGGAGCTAACAAAGTGTGCCAGCTCCAGCGATCCATTTATGGACTGGTGCAAGCCTCTCGGAGTTGGAATAAACGCTTTGATAGAGTGTTCAAAGCATTTGGTTTTATACAGACTTTTGGAGAAGCCTGTATTTACAAGAAAGTGAGTGGGAGCTCGATAGCATTTCTGATATTATATGTGGATGACATATTATTGATTGGAAATGATATAGAATTTCTGGATAGCATAAAGGGATACTTGAATAAAAGTTTTTCAATGAAAGACCTCGGTGAAGCTGCATATATATTAGGCATTAAGATCTATAGAGATAGATCAAGACGCTTAATTGGACTTTCACAAAGCACATACCTTGACAAAGTTTTGAAGAAGTTCAAAATGGATCAAGCAAAGAAAGGGTTCTTGCCTGTACTACAAGGTGTGAGATTGAGTAAGACTCAATGCCCGACCACTACAGAAGATAGAGAGAAGATGAAAGATGTTCCCTATGCTTCAGCCATAGGCTCTATCATGTATGCAATGGTGTGTACCAGACCTGATGTGTCCCTTGCTATAAGTTTAGCAGGGAGGTACCAAAGTAATCCAGGAGTGGATCACTGGACAGCGGTCAAGAACATCCTGAAATACCTGAAAAGGACTAAGGTTATGTTTCTTGTTTATGGAGGTGACAAAGAGCTCATCATAAGTGGTTACGTTGATGCAAGCTTTGACACTGATCCGGACGATTCGAAATCGCAAACCGGATACGTATTTACATTGAACGGTGGAGCTGTCAGTTGGTGCAGTTCTAAGCAAAGTGTCGTGGCGGGATCTACGTGTGAAGCGGAATACATAGCTAGTTCGGAAGCAGCAAATGAAGGAGTCTGGATGAAGGAGTTCTATCCGATCTAGGTGTCATACCTAGTACATCGGGACCAATGAAAATCTTTTGTGACAATACTGGTGCAATTGCGTTAGCAAAGGAATCCGGATTTCACAAGAGAACCAAGCACATCAGAAGACGCTTCAATTCCATCCGGGATTTAGTCCGGGTGGGAGACATAGAAATTTGCAAGATACATACTGATCTGAATGTTGGAGACCCGTTGACTAAGCCTCTTCCACGAGCAAAACATGATCAGCACCAAGACTCCATGGGTGTAAGAATCATTACTATGTAATCTAGATTATTGACTCTAGTGCAAGTGGGAGACTGAAGGAAATATGCCCTAGAGGCAATAATAAAGTATTATATATTTCCTTATATCATGATAAATGTTTATTATTCATGCTAGAATTGTATTGACCGGAAACATAATACATGTGTGAATACATAGACAAACAGAGTGTCACTAGTATGCCTCTACTTGACTAGCTCGTTAATCAAAGATGGTTATGTTTCCTAGCCATAGACATGAGTTGTCATTTGATTAACGGGATCACCTCATTAGGAGAATGACGTGATTGACTTGACCCATTCCGTTAGCTTAGCACCCGATCGTTTAGTATGTTGCTATTGCTTTCTTCATGACTTATACATGTTCCTATGACTATGAGATTATGCAACTCCCGTTTACCGGAGGAGCACTTTGTGTGCTACCAAACGTCACAACGTAAAAGGGTGATTATAAAGGTGCTCTACAGGTGTCTCCAAAGGTACTTGTTGGGTTGGCGTATTTTGAGATTAGGATTTGTCACTCCGATTGTCGGAGAGGTATCTCTAGGCCCACTCGGTAATGCACATCACTATAAGCCTTGCAAGCATTGTGACTAATGAGTTAGTTGCGGGATGATGTATTACGGAACGAGTAAAGAGACTTGCCAGTAACGAGATTGAACTAGGTATCGAGATACCGACGATCGAATCTCGGGCAAGTAACATACCGATGACAAAGGGAACAACGTATGTTGTTATGCGGTCTGACCGATAAAGATCTTCGTAGAATATGTGGGAGCCAATATGGGTATCCAGGTCCCGCTATTGGTTATTGACCAGAGAGGTGTCTCGGTCATGTCTACATAGTTCTCGAACCCGAAGGGTCCGCACGCTTAACGTTACGATGATAGTTATATTATGAGTTTATATGTTTTGATGTACCGAAGGTTGTTCGGAGTCCCGGATATGATCACGGACACGACGAGGAGTCTCGAAATGGTCGATACATAAAGATTGATATATTGGACGACTATATTCGGACACCGAAAGTGTTCCGGAGAAGTTTCGGATTAAACCGGAGTGCCGGAGGGTTACCGGAACCCCCCGGGGAAGTATTGGGCCTTAGTGGGCCTTGAGGGGAGAGAGAGGGCAGCAGCCAGGAGGTGGCGTGCCCCCTCCCAGGAGGAGTCCTAGTTGGACTAGGAGAGGGGGGCGCAGCCTGTCACGACCGGTTTTTCAATAAAAAATTATTGAGAAACCAATCCCTGTTACGGACCAGCGAGGAAGAATTCCTTCTCACTGATAGACAATCCATTGGTCACAGAAGAAAAAAAAAACTAGGAGTACTAAATATAATACAAAGTTGAGCAGAGACTGCCCAACAATTTATTACATGCACGCCGATAAAACAATACGGCGGATAGGGTGGCAGACTACTAACTCACGATAATGACGATGGTGGAGATATCACCGCGAGGCGAGTGATATGTCTCCAGAAGACTACAGCTCTTCGAGCATCGGAGTGAGACTCGAGAAGACTTATTGCGGGTGGCGGAAGCGTATACAATACAAGTGACCAAAAACCGGGATCGCGCAGGACTGACTGGGACTCCTCTAGGCATCGGACGCGCTATCAAACTCTTCATCCAAGAGATCGCCTTCGTCAACATCTGGCCAAATCAACAAGCCAGGTGAGTACTATGAAAGTACTCGCAAGACAGTTCGGACATAAGGTATAACAAATGCAAACATGAAACACATGAATAAGTTAACCAGTGCGATCAGACATAGAGATAATAAATACTGGGTGCCAAGCGAGGGTCTGAATGACGCCTCGAGCGGAAACTGCCGAATAGTAATATGGGTGCCAAACGAGTGTCTGAAAGACTCCTCGAGAGGAAAATGCGGAATAATAATACAGGTGCCAAACGAGTGTCTGAAAGACTCCTCGAGCGGAAAATGCGGAATAATAATGTAGGTGCCAAACGAGTGTCTGAAAGACTCCTCGAGCGGAAAATGCGGAATAATAATACAGGTGCCAAACGAGTGTCTGAAAGACTCCTCGAGCGGAAAATGCGGAATGATAATGCAGGTGCCAAACGAGTGTCTGAAAGACTCCTCGAGCGGAAAATGCGGAATGATAATGCCACAGTCGGGCGTCGGGGCGACACCACATAAAGGGCTTATAACAGAAAGTAAAGGCAGTGCATGCCGCAGTCGGACGTCTGAGCGACATCACATAAAGGGCTTATATCGAAAGTGAGAAACGAGTACACGCCACAGTCGGACGTCTGCGCGACGTCACCTAAAGGGCCTATATCACATTTCATTATTACAACAGCTCGGAGACATAAATTATCACAAGCATGAGACACAAAATAAAGCTTGTCCATCCACTGGAATAACAATAAAACCTGAGATTTTACCACTTGAGCTTGTTCACCGGGGACAAGTTTTTCACATGGATAGATATGGATATAATGTATACACTACTGATCATGGATACGATGATTTGGAAAGAATTGACTCTGCAGAGTTTGTACTTAACCACAGCCAACGGATTTCAGTAGTCACGGGGACTAGTTCCGTCTACGGTGTTCTGGAAGGAACACGTCTAACCAGTACACACCCAATTCAACCATCCGAAGCCAGGGATCACCCTCGGCAACATTCAAGAAAAACCTTGAGTCGGGGAGGCTACAACCTCGCGTAGCATGGGATCAAATTTCTATACGCGCGCTATAAGGGGGTGCCCCCCCTCTCGGTCCCAACCGGAAACACCCATGCCCCCTGACCGAATGACTGGCTTTAATCCTGGGCCAAGGTACCATCATCCCGGCCTCTCTGTTTGGTGTGTACACGGAAAGAGGTTACCAACTTACTAAACCGTATCCTGGCATTGAGACATGTGGTAGCACGGAAAGGGGAAGGGACGATAACACGGCTCCAACCATGTTAACGTCGGAAAAGTCGGATGACACAAGGCTGGCATGCTACAACAGTACCGCCTTGCTGCCCTTCATGTCACCACATGATTAGGCCACCTCTCATCAGAGGTCATCGCAACTTTGGAACATGCGGGAAAAGATCGATAACGTGGCTCCAACCACGTTAACGTCGAAGAAAGTCGGATGACGCAAGGCTGGCATGCTACAACAGTACCACCTTGCTGCCCTTCATGTCACTACATGATTAGGCCACCTCTCATCAGAGGTCATCGCAACTTCGGAACAACCGGGTCGTTGCCTTACGAGCAACGAGATATTTACCGACACTCATATGCCACACACAGACTTTCACATGAACATGCAAAACTTCTGCCATATCAAATGTCCAAACATGCTTGCCTGGTTCGGAGAAGTCGGAATATAGCTCGACGAAGTTCGCGGCTCCGTCACCTCTCCCGGAACCTACGGCAATCACGAAACGGGTACTAACGTGAAAACCAACACATGCACAGAAACTTTGCCAAATATTTCCCAAATAAATCCCATAAAAAACTAGACAAAATTTTAAGAATGTCAGAAAAAGAATCACTCAAAAATACCTTTTTATTAAAAAGTTATAAAGGTTTCTGTCCAGGGACCTTTCTGTAATGAAACAGAAAAGTTCCAGGGTTTTAACTGAGAAAACAGAAAACGGTTCGTTTGGAAATGCGCAAGCGCAAGAGAGAAGACGTATTTTGCCCGAAGGCGTCAACAGAAAACGGTTCGGGGAAATAGAACAGAGGCTGACACGCGGGGCCCGCATGTCAGGTTTGAAAAGGCTCGCCGGCGCCCGAAGACGGCGGTGGACGCCGGCGTCGAACCACGGCGAGTTAGGAGAAACGGAGGGTACCAAGAGCTTCGGTGTCTTCTTCCGCGTCGGTGGGTGGTGGACTCGTCCAACGGGGAGCACCACGTCGACGGCGACACTATCTCCGGCGGACGGCGGCTCGGGTGAGGATGGGGAACTCCGGTGGAGGGCTGCAAGCTTCAAATTGAAGTGCGGGTCAGAACGGGAGATGCATGGTGAAGTTACTGGCAAGAGAATGGAGGCTGCGGAGCACACACGGGGGCGAATCGGGCTGGATCCCGTGGCGGGTCGCGGCGGCCGGAGTCGAGGAAGGAGACCTCCTCGGGGCTCTTCCAGTGGCTAGGCGTGCTCTAGAGGAAGTGCAGGGCTGGTGGGTGCTCGAGTTGAAGCTCGGGACCTCTATTTATAGGCAGATCGACGGGGTGGCCATGAACGGAGAATCTCCGGCGAGCGATTATGGCGGAGCAGTGGGTTGGCAGAGGGTTTGAGCGGTCGAGCAGCATCGGTGGATGTTACGGGACTCGTTTTGCAGCTAAACGGAGCTGGCCCTGGCGTAATGGCGTCTGCCCACGGTGAGGTGACCGCACGGGCTCAACGGCGGCAGAGAGCGCGCTCCGCGCCCTGCGGTTCATGACGAGAGCGGTAGCGCATTTGGGGGAGTGGACGGCCACGCGGCGGGCTCCGGTGGTTTGGGCGGCGCTGGGTGGAGTCGTCGGCGCCGTGTCTCCCGCTGGCGTCCGCAAAGCCGCCGCCGGCGTCGGTCACGGGGCGGCGCACCTCCTGCTGCCCGTCGCCGACGCCCGCAAGGTGCCAGGCGCTCGTGCGGTGCAGGAACAAGTGGGCGAGGACGAGGAGCAAGGCAACACGGCGGTACTGGCGAGATCGATGCCCGTTTATGAAGAAAACGACAGCAAGCACTGAACTGAAACTCTGAAGTTACTGAAACTTGACAGTGACCATGCATTGCAGGTGTTCGACAGTAGGTTTTGGTAAAGAGGTAAATTTTGCTGGAGCTGTAACTTGGTGAGATGACCACTCAAAGCACCCAGGGGCTGCATGAATTTATTTGGAATTTTTGGAGAAGGTTTTGAATGAATTTCACCAAATTTGCCAAATCTGGTCCAAACTTGCAGCTGATGTAGTTTGAAAATTTTGAACTGGAGACCAGTGGATCTTCATGGTTCTAGGTTGAGGGTTCAAAGGACTAGGAGGGGAAAGAAGTTTGGTGGTAAAAGTCCAAACAGAAAATGGAGTTCCTTTGTAAATCTCCAAGAGGTAGAATAGAAGGCAGAAAATATTTGAATAGAATTTGAATGGAAAATAAATACATGGGGAGGTTCAACTTGCTGGATTTGATGTAAATCATGATCCAGAGGTGAGGGAGTGTTTAGGAGAGAGGATTTGCACTTATGCCATGGCAAGAAGGAATAGTTGAAAGTGGCAAAGTACCTTCCAAAAGCCATAGTGCAAATTCAGAAAAAGGTTTTCAAAAGTTCTTTTCCCAAATGAAAAAAAAACATTTTTTCTTGAGTCCAAATGAAGAGCAAGAACTCCCAAGGTCAAAGGCAGATCTTGGGTGAATCCAAATAAAATTTTTGCCATAAAGAAAATATATGAGAGGGAGAGTTCTCTTGAAGAAAATTTTTTAAATCACTCCCCTCAAGTCAAATAAAATCTTTTCAAAAAAATCCAAATAAAAACTTGGGTGCCACACAGCCCCCTTTCCCTCTCCCTCTCCCTCTCTTTCCTTCCCCCCCTCTTTTCCTAGTAGGACTAGGAAAGGGGAGTCCTACTCCTACTAGGAGGAGGCCTCCCCCCCTCTCCTTGGGGCGCCTAGGGCAGCCGGCCTCCCCTTGCTCCTTTATATACGGGGGCAGGGGGGCACCTCTATACACACTTGATATACGATATTTTAGCCGTGTGCGGTGCCCCCCTCCACCATATTACACCTCGATAATACCGTTGCGGAGCTTAGGCGAAGCCCTGCGTCGGTGGAACATC
>NC_057805.1:163764149-163766437 GCF_018294505.1 Triticum aestivum
AATAAAATCTTTTCAAAAAAATCCAAATAAAAACTTGGGTGCCACACAGCCCCCTTTCCCTCTCCCTCTCCCTCTCTTTCCTTCCCCCCCTCTTTTCCTAGTAGGACTAGGAAAGGGGAGTCCTACTCCTACTAGGAGGAGGACTCCCCCCCTCTCCTTGGGGCGCCTAGGGCAGCCGGCCTCCCCTTGCTCCTTTATATACGGGGGCAGGGGGGCACCTCTATACACACTTGATATACGATATTTTAGCCGTGTGCGGTGCCCCCCTCCACCATATTACACCTCGATAATACCGTTGCGGAGCTTAGGCGAAGCCCTGCGTCGGTGGAACATCATCATCGTCACCACGCCGTCGTGCTGACGAAACTCTCCCTCAACACTCGGCTGGATCGGAGTTCGAGGGACGTCATCGAGCTGAACATGTGTAGAACTCGGAGGTGCCGTGCGTTCGGTACTTGATCGGTCGGATCGTGAAGACGTACGACTACATCAACCGCGTTGTGATAACGCTTCCGCTGTCGGTCTACGAGGGTACGTGGACAACACTCTCCCCTCTCGTTGCTATGCATCACCATGATCTTGCGTGTGCGTAGGAATTTTTTTGAAATTACTACGTTCCCCAACAGTTGGAACATGGATATTTTTTTTGGAGTATCAGAATATCTCTTATTTAATTAATGCATCTATATATTTGGTAAAGGGTGGAAGGCTCGGCCTTATGCCTGGTGTTTTGTTCCACTCTTGTCGCCCTAGTTTCCGTCTTACCGGTATTATGTTCCTTGAGTTTGCGCTCCTTACGCGGTTGGGTGATTTATGGGACCCCCTTGACAGTTCGCCTTAAATAAAACTCCTCCAGCAAGGCCCAACCTTGGTTTTACCATTTGCCACCTAAGCCTTTTCCCCCCGGGTTTTCGCGAGCCCGAGGGTCATCTTTATTTAAACCCTCGGACCAGTGCTGCTTCGAGTGTTGGCCCAAACCGAGCGATGTCCGGCGCCCCCTGGGCAACCAGGGTCTATGCCAACCCGACGTCTAGCTCATCCGTTGTGCCCTGAGAACGAGATATGTGCAGCTCCTATCGGGATTTGTCGGCACATCGGGCGGCTTTGCTGGTCTTGTTTTACCATTGTCGAAATGTCTTGTAAACCGGGACTCCGAGACTGATCGGGTCTTCCTGGGAGAAGGTTTATCCTTCCTTGACCGTGAGAGCTTATGATGGGCTAAGTTGGGACACCCCTGCAGGGTATTATCTTTTGAAAGCCGTGCCTGCGGTTATGAGGCAGATGGGAATTTGTTAATGTCCGGTTGTAGAGAACTTGTCACTTGACCTAATTAAAATACATCAACCATGTGTGTATCCGTGATGGTCTCTCCTCGGCGGAGTCCGGGATGTGAACACGGTTGAGTTATGAACGACGTAAGTAGGAGTTCAGGATCACTTCTTGGTCATTGCTAGATGACGACCGTTCCGTTGCTTCTCTTCTCGCTCTCTTTTGCGTATGTTAGCCACCATATATGCTTAGTGCCTGCTGCAGCTCTACCTCATTACACCATCCTTTCCTATAAGCTTAAATAGTCTTAATCTTGCGGGTGTGAGATTGCTGAGTCCTCGTGACTCACAGATTCTACCAACACAGTTGCAGGTGCCGACGATGCCAGTGTAGATGACGAAATCGACCTCAAGTGGGAGTTCGACGAGGAACGTGGTCGTTACTATGTGTCTTTTCCTGATGATCAGTAGTGGAGCCCAGTTGGGACGATCGGGGATCTAGCATTTGAGGTTATCTTATTTTCATTTGGATTTGACCGTAGCCGGTCTATATGTGTGTATTTTGGATGATGTATGAATTATATTTATGTATTGTGTGAAGTGGCGATTGTAAGCCCACTCTCGTTATCCCATTCTTGTTCATTACATGGGATTGCGTGAAGATAACCCTTCTTGCGACAATACCACAATGCGGTTATGCCTTTAAGTCGTGCCTCGACACGTGGGAGATATAGCCACATCGTGGGCGTAACACGCGCGTCACCACTCGGTTGGTCACCTCATCACCACTCGGCCACCCCGCGCATCGCTACTCGGTTGGTCACCTCATCACCACTCGGCGCGCGTCGCCACTCGGTTGGTCACCTCATCACCACTCGGCCGCCCCGCGCGTCGCTAGTCGGTTGGTCACCTTATCACCACTCGGCTGCCCGCGCACCGCCACTTGGTTCGTCACCTCGTCATCACTCGGCCGCCCCGCGCGTCGCTACTCGGTTGCTCACCTCATTACCACTCGGCTAC
>NC_057805.1:163768824-163783373 GCF_018294505.1 Triticum aestivum
CTTCTCGGCTGCCCCCGCGTGTCGCCACTCGTTTGGTCACCTCATCACCACTCGGCCGCCCCGCGCGTCGCCACTCGGTTGGTCACCTCATCACCACTCGGCCGCCCCGCGCGTCACCTCATCACCACTCGGCCGCCCCTCGCGTCGCCATTTGGTTGGTCACCTCATCACCACTCGGCGCGTCGCCACTCGGTTGGTCACCTCATCACTACTCGGCGCGCGTCGCTACTCGGTTTACTAAAACTCTTTTCAATGAATCTGAAATGCCCTCCATAAATGTTCACCACCTTTGGTCTTGGCTAAAACCTCTGCCAAAAATGGTTTCATATTTTTGGAGGCCATCTTGGATTTTTGCACGAGTCATAAGTACTTGCATTTGGGCATTTTAAATGCTATAAATATTTTCAAATGCCCAAATAACTTTGAAAGTATTTTTAGGCTGTTGGGAATAATCTCAAAGGTGCCTCAGAATAGTTTCAGGGATTTTCTAAATGAAATAGTATTTTTACTATTTCAAAACACAGTATAGAAATAAATAAATAAAAAAGAGAAAGAAACAGAAGGCAGAGAACTCACCTGGCAGCCCACCTGGCGGCCCAGCACTGTGCTGGCCCGCGCCAGCGAGCTGCTTGCCCTCACCAGAGCAGGCAGAGAGCTGACGCGGCGAGCGCGAGCTCTCCACCGCGCCAGCTGCTTGCCGCCCTCGCCGCGGATGAGCTGGACGACCTCCCTCGACGCGCCCCGAGCCCCTGGACATCGTCATTCTCCCCCATCGCCTCTCCCTCGCCTTTTCCCCACCATGGCCGACGCCGCCGCAGACACCTCACCGGAGTAACCGCGGCCACCGTCGACCTCGCGCCATCCCACTGTGTCCTACAGCTCCGCCGTCGCCCACTCCTTCGAGCAAGCCGAGCCCCGAGCGCTCGTTTGCCCCGAAGCTCCGCCACCGACCTCGCCTTCGCCGCTCCCCGTCGGAGATCCCCTCCGCCGTCGCCACTGCTACAGCTCGTCTCCGACCTCGCCGTCTGCTCCGTCGCAACCGCCGTGAGCATGGCTACCTTCCCATCCTCTCCTCTCTCTCCCTCGAGCTCTGTAGCCACCGCACGAAGCTCACCCGAACGCGCCGCCGCACGAGCTCGTCGCCGACGAGGCTCCGGCCATCCAACGGCCACACCACCATAGCCATTAGCTTCACCGCAACGCCAGGAACCCGTAGCGCCATCGCATGTCCCTCGCCGTGCTCTCTAGCTACGGTTTCAACCACGCCCGTACTCCGGCAGCTGCACGGCTCGTCGCCGGCGTCGATTCCGGCGACCCCGAGCTCCACTACCACCACCAGTCGACGCGGTTCGCCCTAGCTACACGTAGGTGCTCTCCGCCGTCCTTTTGGTCGCCGGAGGAGCAATCCCGCAGACCACCGCCGCGTCTGGACGTCGCCGGCGGCTAAACGCCGGCGAGTCAGCGTGGTTTGACCACGGTTTGACCCCCCCAGGGTCACTGACAAGTGGGGCCCGCCTGCTGATTTAACTAAGTCGGAGATTAAAACTAATCCTAATTAACTAAATATCTAACAGTGACACTGACACAGGGGACCCACACGTCAGGTTTGACCTGGACGACCCCGTTGACCTGCTGACGTCACACTGACGTCAGGCTGACGCAATAAAGCATTTACTGGAATTATTCTTACATTGGAAATTCCAGAAATTATCACAAACTTCAAAAAATCATAGAAAATAATCTATAGCTCAGAATGAAAAGATTTATATATGAAAAATGATCAGAAAAATCCATTCTATCCATCTGTACTGGTTTCATGCATGATTAAGCAAGTTAATCTACTGTTTTTTACAGAACAAGATAAAGCACTAATATGGGCCATTTATGGACTTGGAATTTGAATCCTTGATTCAAATTAGTCCAAACCTTTCTGGCCTTAGTTGCATTAGCCCAATACATCCATTTTGCCATGTCTCATGCATGCATCATATTGTTGCACTTGCTTGGGGTTGATTGTGCTTCGATGTGTTCATTGTGGTAGGTCCTGCCTCCGAGGATATTCACGAGTATCCAACTGAAGGGCAGTATCCCACCACCACTCCGTCAGGCAAGCAACCCATTGATCATTTCGATACAAACCCATCTTCTCGCTTCTGCTCTCGTTTACTACATTAAGACAACGCGATTCAAACTGTTGTGTGTGTTGCGGTAGTTGAACCCACTTTCCTTTGCATGACCTGTCATTGCCACAGTAACTAGATGAAACCCACTAGCATGTGTAGGAGTTGATTGAGCCATGTTGTGTTCCTACAATGCTATGCTTGCTACGCTTAGAGTTGTGTCAGGTCTGGCTCATCAGGGTGATGAACTAGAGTGAAAGTGCGTGTGTCGGTAATGAGAGTGAAGTGTTGAATACGATTTGGTAAAGGTATCGATGGGAGGCCATGTAGGAGTGCATGGTGGGTTGTTTCATTGAGACCGTCCCTAAGAACTGAGATCTGTATGCGTGATTTAAGACTCAGCTACTACCACACATTGGGCCCGAAACCAATGGACCCCCTCGGCTTCTTATTCACCCTTGTCCTCTGTCCAGGAGTTGCACGTAGTTTCTGGTGTTTGTAGTAAGCTGGAGGCCGTGGACAGCGCTGACCAAGGGGTGGGCTGTGATGCGGTAGGCTCGTGGCCCGGTGTACCGAGTCGCCCGTTTGGTGACCGGGAACCCTGCACACATCGTTCGGGGCCGTATGTGGAAACCTCGGCCGGACTCCCTGCGGATGGAACCTGAATAGGCGATAAACCTGGACTAGAGACTCGAGTGTTTAGGTAGGCTGTGGCCGACACCCACGTTGGGCTTCCGCTTGAAGGTTGCCGAGTACACGTCGTGTAGCGGCGATAAGTGGTGAGAGCGTGTGTGACGAAGTACACCCCTGCAGGGTATGAAACTATTCGAATAGCCGCGTCCGCGGTAAAGGACTACTTGGTCGCTTATGCAGTTCATAGACAAGTAAATGGATACTACTAAAAGCCTCAAGATAAGTGTGAGTACCGCGGATGGCCCTCTCGTTGGATGACGAGGGAGGATCCACGGTGGAGTATTGAGATGGTGATTAGTGGACTCGTGTGCGAAAACTATTTCACAAGTGGTGTATCGTAGGATAGCTTAGCCAAGAGTCAAAGCTCGCTTGCTGCAATAACCCCACTACCTTCTTGAGAATGAACATGTATAGTAGGATCTGTTGTAAGACTTGCTGAGTACCTTTGTACTCATGTTGCTTTAATTACTGTTTTCAGACGACAACACCGCCCCTTCTGACGGGTTCTACGTAGAACTCGACGACGACGAGTGACTTGCCACCCAGGTGGTGATCTAGGCTTGTGAAGGGCCTATGTAGATAGACAGGCTTCGTCAAGCCTTCTTTCTTTCTAGTGTCTGTACCCAGACAGTTTGCTTCCGCATGTGCTTGTATGATTGTATGACTTGAGTGTCGGGTCATGCGACCCCTATCTGTATGAACAAATTATGTAAGGCTCTCCGGAGCCCTTTAAATAAAGTACTTGAGTTGTAGAGTTTTGTTGTGATGCCATGTTGTATTTGCGCATATCGAGCATATTGTGTGTATGTTTGAAATGCTTGGTATGTGTGGGATCCGACAACCTAGTTGCTTATCCTTAGCAGCCTCTCTTATGGGGAAATGTAGTCTAGTGCCTCCTTGAGCCATAGTAGTCCACTACAGCCCGGTTCAGCGGAGTCCTGCTAGCCCAGCACTACTGCTCTGGACACTTGACTGGCCGGCATGTGAGTCATATCGTTCCTGTGTCTGTCCCTTCGGGGAAATGTCACGCGGTGATATCCGGAGTCCTGCCTAGCCTGCTATAGCCCGGGTTCCCGGAGTCCTATTGGCCCAGTGCTACAGCCCGGATTCACACGCTGCTGACCGACACGTTCGATGTTGATTCATGTATGCCTGTACCTATACGTTAGTGCCGCTTTGGGTTCACGACTAGCCATGTCGGCCCGGGTTCTCTGTCATATGGATGCTAGCGACATTGTCATATACGTGAGCCAAAAGGCGCAAACGGTCCCGGGCCATGGTAAGGCGACACCCGTGGGAGTACCGTGCGTGAGGCCGCAATGCTATATGAGGTGTTACAGGCTAGATCGGTGTGACTTGGGATCAGGGTCCTGACAGCGTTGGCATCAGAGCCGGACTGCCTGTAGGTGCGATAAGCCAAACTGGTCGATGTCGAGTCTAGAAATGCTTTAGTTATATGTAGGGGAATTGATTGTGGGAGGGAACGTAAGGTGCTTTTACTCCCTTACCTCATGCCCTCTGATCTGAGTCATACTCTTCTCATTCTACGCGGGTTAAGGACTAGGCTCTCTCCTCTCTATCAGGTTCATGTGTTACTAATCCGTAGTAACTTATAGGATTGTTGGTTCCATGCTTCGGTTCAGTTTCTACTACCCTAGTATGTTGTCGGTTGAACCAGAACCTTGACATGATGTTGTTGAGTGGTATTGCAAAACTGTTGCGAATGTCTCAAATCCTTTTTCGAGCATTTACAGTCGTTATGCTGTCCGAATTCTCCTAGAAATACTAATGCCTTGCATTATTTCGTGCTTTCAGATGGCCACCCGTTCCCAGAACCAAGTGGTTCGTCTGACCCGGTGCATCGGCGTACCTGGTCACACGGCCATGTTGGTCCGGGTGATGGTTGAGGCAGGCTATCATTGGTATCCCGAGTATACCGTCGAGGAGCAGTTCCGAGACTTTAATCAAAGTCAATATCTTTGCACAGTCAGGATTTATCCATCCTATCCCGGAGCCACTGAACCCCTCCATTGCTCTTATGGACTTGGGGTTACTATCGAGATGTCTGTATAGGACGCAGCTTACTCAATGATGACTATCATGCGAGCCAGAACTACTCTGCTTCAGAACACCGACTACCGCTACATGCCAGCAGCACTCCCTGGGGCACAGGGGTACTATCAGGCTACTTACTGTGATTCTACTCATGAGGACTCACTACTCCGCACCACCACTGAGATGCTTGAGGACAAGGACCGTGAGAATCGTGCCTTGCGAATGGAGCTCTTTAATGCTCGTGCTGATCACTGGGCCACTCTGACACGGTTTGCACCTGCCGTGCAAGCTGGGTTCATGGACATGAGGGACTTATACCCCGTGTGATCTGGTCTGCCAGAATGTATGGAATGGTGTGATGTAGGAGGCATCACCCCTCCTCGTGGACCCCGTCTGCCACCGTTTGTTGGACCAAGGCCACACCCGAGTCCCTATGGACCGCAAGCTCCACAGGACCGACTGTTTCCAGATGATCATGTTCAGCTCCCAGGACATGTTGGTGACTTCTATGAGGATTACTACGGAGACGTCTGAGTTGGTAGTAGTTCCACTAGTATTGTAACAGTTGTAATCTCCACAGTCCTGCGTGTCTTGTGGGATACGACTTGGTGTGTATCACGTTCCGGAGGTGTAGAAAAATAATGTATAGGAGCTTGGAATGCCTCTGATGAGATGTATCGTCTTTCATCGTAGTTGTACCTTAGCCTGGGCTTGTACTAAACTATGTATGGCGTGTATGACCGTTGGTATATGTATGTTGCTATGTTACCATGTCATACTGATGGTCATCTCTGCATCCCGTGTTATCCATTACATTCCGCTTTTCCCTATCAAGATTTAGCCATCCTCGTCTAAACCGTTGCCTTGTTTCTCCTAGGATGGTTAACACCCGCAACAACCCTGCTGTCCAGGCGCAGGATGAAGCCAATGCAGCCAGGGCGGAGAATCTGCCCCAACCGCCTTCACTGGCCGAAGTTATGCTGGAGGCAGAAAGAAACAAGCGTGAGACTAACCGCTTGCTAGAGCGAATTGAGCAGAATACTACACGTCACCAGAGGAACGACCTGGTGTCCCTCAATGACTTTATCAAGTTGTACCCACCGAAGTTCAATCATTCCGTCGAGCCCCTTGATGCGGATGACTGGCTTCGCAGCATCACCCATAAGCTACGTTCTGCCAACGTAGCCGAAGCTGATAAGGTTACCTACGCCGCTTATCACCTCGAAGGCCCTGCTAGCCTTTGGTGGGAGAACTTTGAGGCTATGCGCCCAGCTGGCCAAATCACTACTTGGGCTGAATTCAGTGAGGCTTTCCGTGAGCATCACATCCCGGAGGGTCTCATAGATCGTAAGCGCGAAGAATTCTGCAACTTCACCCAAGGCAGACTGACCGTGGATGCATACAGCCGTGAGTTTGGAAACCTAGCACGCTATGCTCCTGAAGAGGTATCCACCGACGCCAAGAAGCAGGCAAGGTTCCGCAAGGGACTTAGCCCCGAGCTTCGCCGTGATCTCCGTCTGCATGAGTGCACCTCTTTCCAGAAGTTGGTCAATAAAGCCATCAGTGCCGAGACAGGACAGACTGACTATGACGCTACACGCAAGCACTCTCGTGACTTTGGTTCCTCATCTGGCTCCGGATCCCAGAAGCGCCGGGTCTGGATTCCAAATACTGCTCTGCCACCCAGGTTCACCCCGAGGCCATCCTTCGAGGCGCCTCGCCCCAACCAGCAGCATGCACCGCCCAAGGTCTATGGTGGCCCCGCTGCTAATGCTGCTTCACGCCCCAATATTGTGACATGCTTCAAGTGTGGAGAAACGGGTCACTATTTGCGCGAGTGCCCCCGAAACAACCTCAATCAACCTGGACAGTCCGTTGGCCGTGGTAAGCTAGCAGGAAAGACTTACTACGCCAAGCCAGCCACCACAACACGTGGCCATATCAACTATGTTTCAGCTGAAGAAACTCATGAGGATCCCAACGTCGTCCTTGGTACGCTCCTTGTTAATTGCCATCCGGCAATTGTTCTTTTCGATACTGGAGCATCTCATTCATTTATCTCCGAGAGCTATGCTCGATTGCACAACACCACATTTAGTGACATGCCTACTTCCATGGACATTCAAACTCCTGGTTCCAGATGGCAAACCTCTAGAATAAGCCATGGAAATGAAATTCTTGTTGACAGACTGGTCTTCCTTGCGTCACTAATAGCTCTCAAGTCCTCGGACATAAATATCATCTTGGGTATGGACTGGATGTCAGCTCATTATGCTAAGATTGATTGCTCTACTAGAACTGTTCAACTCACCCATCCGTCGGGCAAGACAGTCAATGTTTTGACCCGAGTGTCTAAGCGTCAGCTCTACTCATTAAATGCCAACCCTCTTCCAGACCTCAAAGATGTGTCGGTAGTCCGTGACTTCCCGGATGTCTTCCCTGAAGAACTGCCAGGTATTCCACCTGACAGGGATGTCGAGTTCGTAATAGACCTTGTTCCAGGAACCGTCCCAATCTCTAGAAGACCCTATAAGATGGCACCCCTAGAGCTAGCCGAGCTTAAGAAACAACTCGATGAGTCCTTGAAAAAGGGTTTCATCCGTCCTAGTTCTTCTCCGTGGGCTTGCCCCGTCCTCTTCGTCAAGAAGAAGGATGGTACGGATCGGATGGTTGTAGATTACCGACCTGTCAACCTAGTCACAATCAAGAACAAGTATCCGCTTCCCAGGATCAACGATCTGTATGATCAGCTCGCTGGATCCTCCGTCTTCTCTAAGATGGATTTGAGGTTGGGCTACCATCAAATCAAAATCAAGAACGGGGACATTCCTAAAACGGCCTTTGTTACTCGTTATGGCCAATACGAGTATACAGTCATGTCCTTCGGGTTAACCAATGCTCCAGCCACCTTCTCTCGGTTAATGAACACAATCTTCATGGAATATTTGGATAAATTCGTCGTGGTATACCTCGATGATATACTGATCTACTCCAAGAACGAGGCAGAACATGCCGAGCATCTAAGGCTAGTACTAACGAAACTTCGAGAGCATCGCCTTTATGCTAAATTCTCCAAGTGTGAATTCTGGTTGCCAGAAGTGACCTACCTAGGCCACGTGATCTCTGGTAAAGGTATTGCTGTCAATCCCGAGCGAGTTCAAGCCATCCTAGACTGGACTCCACCTGAAACGGTCAAGCAAGTCCGGAGTTTCCTTGGCTTAGTGAGCTACTGCCGTCGCTTCGTCGAGAATTTCTCCGAGGTTGCTAAACCTCTAACCGAACTCCTCAAGAAAGATAAGAAGTTTGAGTGGACCCCACAGTGCGAGTTCAGCTTTCAGGAACTGAAAAGACGCCTGACATCTGCCCCCGTACTCGTACCACCAGATTTCTCTAAAGACTTTGTTATTTATTGCGATGCCTCGCGACAAGGACTAGGTTGCATACTCATGCAAGACCGTCATGTGATTGCCTACGCTTCCCGACAGTTGCGTCCACATGAGGATAATTATCCCACACATGATCTAGAGCTTGCAGCCGTAGTCCATGCACTCAAAACATGGCGACATTACCTTCTCGGTAACCGTTGCGAAATTTTCACCGACCACCAGAGTCTGAAATACATTTTCACCCAACCGGATTTGAATCTCAGGCAAAGACGTTGGGTCGAGTTGATCTCAGACTACGACTTAGAAATAACTTACACCCCGGGCAAAGCCAACGTCATGGCTGATGCGCTAAGCCGTAAATCCTATTGTAACAACTTGATGTTACAACAAAGCCAACCACTTCTCCACGAGGAATTCTGTAAGCTTAACCTCCACATTGTTCCTCAAGGATTTCTATCTACCCTGGTGGCGAAACCTACCCTTACGGATCAGATCATCAGAGCTCAGAAGGTAGATCCGGGGATCTCCCGTATTAAGAGAAACATCAAGAAAGGAGTTGCGGATTGTTTCTCCGTTGATGACCAAGGTGTTGTGTTCTTTGGAGGCCGCCTAGTGGTTCCCAAGGTACGCAACCTGAGGCGATTGATCCTTAAGGAAGCTCATGAATCTCCTGTCACCATTCATCCCGGTAGTACTAAAATTTATCAAGACCTACGCCAGAGGTTTTGGTGGACTAGGATGAAGAGAGAAATTGCTCAATACATTGCTAACTGCGACGTCTGCCGTCGTGTTAAAGCAGAGCATCAACGGCCTGCTGGCACCCTTCAGCCTCTGGCTATTCCTGAATGGAAATGGGATAAAATCGGTATGGATTTCATTACCGGGTTTCCCAGGACCAAGAGAGGGAATAATGCTATCTTCGTTGTTGTCGATCGTTTTTCCAAACTAGCCCACTTCCTACCTGTTCGTGAGAGTATAACCGCTAGCCAGCTAGTAGACTTGTACATCTCCCGAATAGTGTCTCTTCATGGTGTTCCATTGGAAATTAACTCAGACCGTGGAAGTCTCTTCACCTCTCGATTTTGGGAAAGTTTCCAAACTGCTATGGGAACTCGTCTCTCTTTTAGCACCGCCTATCACCCTCAATCAAGTGGTCAGGTAGAACGAGTTAATCAAATTCTGGAGGATATGCTCCGAGCTTCTGTCATCTCGTTTGGCATGGATTGGGAGAAATGCCTTCCATTCGCCGAGTTCGCTTATAACAATAGTTACCAAGCTAGCTTGGGCAAAGCCCCTTTCGAGGTTCTCTATGGACGAAAATGTCGAACGCCTCTTAACTGGTTAGAGACCGGGGAAAGACAACTCTTTGGCCCGGATATGATTCAGGAAGCAGAAGAGCAGGTTCGCATTATTCGTAAGAAATTGAAAACAGCCCAATCTCGCCAAAAGAGCCATTATGATCGCAAACATAAGGCTATGACTTTTGAGGTTGACGAGAAGGCTTACCTTCGGGTGACTCCTTTAAAGGGAACCCATCGATTCGGTATCAAAGGCAAATTGGCTCCTCGTTACATTGGACCCTTTCGCATTCTTGCCAAGCGAGGAGAAGTTGCCTACCAATTGGAACTACCTCCGCATCTTTCCAAGGTTCATGACGTCTTCCACGTTTCTCAACTCAGGCGTTGCTTCTCGGATCCTATCCGTGGAGTGGACCACGAAACGCTTGATATCCAAGATAATCTCACATACCGGGAGTATCCCGTTCGAATCCTTGATCAAGCCGAGCGTACCACTCGAAGCCAAAACATCAAGTTTCTCAAAGTTCAATGGTCACACCATTCCGAGAAAGAAGCTACCTGGGAAAGGGAGGATCGTCTTCGACTTGAGTACCCCACCTTCTTCCCAACGGATCCTAAATCTCGGGACGAGATTCTTTTGAGTGGGGGTGAGTTGTCACATCCTAGCTAGTTCATGCATTAGAGTGTTGCATCATGTCTACATTTCACAGAAACCTGAAATGGGGAATGCCAGAAACCCCCAGCACCCCCCTGGAACAACTAGGGTTTACTAAAACTCTTTTCAATGAACCTGAAATGCCCTCCATAAATGATCACCACCTTTGGTCTTGGCTAAAACCTCTGCCAAAAATGGTTTCATATTTTTGGAGGCCATCTTGGATTTTTGCACAAGTCATAAGTACTTGCATTTGGGCATTTTAAATGCTATAAATATTTTCACATGCCCAAATAATTTTGAAAGTATTTTTAGGCTGTTGGGAATAATCTCAAAGGTGCCTCAGAATAGTTTCAGGGTTTTTCTAAATGAAATAGTATTTTTACTATTTCAAAACACAGTACAGAAATAAATAAATAAATAAGAGAAAGAAACAGAAGGCAGAGAACTCACCTGGCAGCCCACCTGGCGGCCCAGCACTGTGCTGGCCCGCGCCAGCGAGCTGCTTGCCCTCGCCAGAGCAGGCAGAGAGCTGACGCGGCGAGCGCGAGCTCGCCACCGCGCCAGCTGCTTGCCGCCCTCCCCGCGGATGAGCTGGACGACCTCCCTCGACGCGCCCCGAGCCCCTGGACATCGTCATTCTCCCCCATCGCCTCTCCCTCGCCTTTTCCCCACCATGGCCGACGCCGCCGCAGACACCTCACCGGAGTAACCGTGGCCACCGTCGACCTCGCGCCATCCCACTGTGTCCTACAGCTCCGCCGTCGCCCACTCCTTCGAGCAAGCCGAGCCCCGAGCGCTCGTTTGCCCCGAAGCTCCGCCACCGACCTCGCCTTCGCCGCTCCCCGTCGGAGATCCCCTCCGCCGTCGCCACTGCTACAGCTCGTCTCCGACCTCGCCGTCTGCTCCGTCGCAAACGCCGTGAGCATGGCTACCTTCCCATCCTCTCCTCTCTCTCCCTCGAGCTCTGTAGCCACCGCACGAAGCTCACCCGAACGCGCCGCCGCACGAGCTCGTCGCCGACGAGGCTCCGGCCATCCAACGGCCACACCACCATAGCCATTAGCTTCACCGCAACGCCAGGAACCCGTAGCGCCATCGCATGTCCCTCGCCGTGCTCTCTAGCTACGGTTTCAACCACGCCCGTACTCCGGCAGCCGCACGGCTCGTCGCCGGCGTCGATTCCGGCGACCCCGAGCTCCACTACCACCACCAGTCGACGCGGTTCGCCCCAGCTACACCTAGGTGCTCTCCGCCGTCCTTTTGGTCGCCGGAGGAGCAATCCCGCACACCACCGCCGCGTCTGGACATCGCCGGCGGCTAAACGCCGGCGAGTCAGCGTGGTTTGACCACGGTTTGACCCCCCAGGGTCACTGACAAGTGGGGCCCGCCTGCTGATTTAACTAAGTCGGAGATTAAAACTAATCCTAATTAACTAAATATCTAACAGTGACACTGACACAGGGGACCCACACGTCAGGTTTGAGCTGGACGACCCCGTTGACCTGCTGACGTCACACCGACGTCAGGCTGACGCAATAAAGCATTTACTGGAATTATTCTTACATTGGAAATTCCAGAAATTATCACAAACTTCAAAAAATCATAGAAAATAATCTATAGCTCAGAATGAAAAGATTTATATATGAAAAATGATCAGAAAAATCCATTCTATCCATCTGTACTGGTTTCATGCATGATTAAGCAAGTTAATCTACTGTTTTTTACAGAACAAGATAAAGCACTAATATGGGCCATTTATGGACTTGGAATTTGAATCCTTGATTCAAATTAGTCCAAACCTTTCTGGCCTTAGTTGCATTAGCCCAATACATCCATTTTGCCATGTCTCATGCATGCATCAGATTGTTGCACTTGCTTGGGGTTGATTGTGCTTCGATGTGTTCATTGTGGTAGGTCCTGCCTCCGAGGATATTCACGAGTATCCAACTGAAGGGCAGTATCCCACCACCACTCCGTCAGGCAAGCAACCCATTGATCATTTCGATACAAACCCATCTTCTCGCTTCTGCTCTCGTTTACTGCATTAAGACAACGCGATTCAAACTGCTGTGTGTGTTGCGGTAGTTGAACCCACTTTCCTTTGCATGACCTGTCATTGCCACAGTAACTAGATGAAACCCACTAGCATGTGTAGGAGTTGATTGAGCCATGTTGTGTTCCTACAATGCTATGCTTGCTACGCTTAGAGTTGTGTCAGGTCTGGCTCATCAGGGTGATGAACTAGAGTGAAAGTGCGTGTGTCGGTAATGATAGTGAAGTGTTGAATACGATTTGGTAAAGGTATCGATGGGAGGCCATGTAGGAGTGCATGGTGGGTTGTTTCATTGAGACCGTCCCTAAGAACTGAGATCTGTATGCGTGATTTAAGACTCAGCTACTACCACACATTGGGCCCGAAACCAATGGACCCCCTCGGCTTCTTATTCACCCTTGTCCTCTGCCAGGAGTTGCACGTAGTTTCTGGTGTTTGTAGTAAGCTGGAGGCCGTGGACAGCGCTGACCAAGGGGTGGGCTGTGATGCGGTAGGCTCGTGGCCCGGTGTACCGAGTCGCCCGTTTGGTGACCGGGAACCCTGCACACATCGTTCGGGGCCGTATGTGGAAACCTCGGCCGGACTCCCTGCGGATGGAACCTGAATAGGCGATAAACCTGGACTAGAGACTCGAGTGTTTAGGTAGGCTGTGGCCGACACCCACGTTGGGCTTCCGATTGAAGGTTGCCGAGTACACGTCGTGTAGCGGCGATAAGTGGTGAGAGCGTGTGTGACGAAGTACACCCCTGCAGGGTATGAAACTATTCGAATAGCCGCGTCCGCGGTAAAGGACTACTTGGTCGCTTATGCAGTTCATAGACAAGTAAATGGATACTACTAAAAGCGTCAAGATAAGTGTGAGTACCGCGGATGGCCCTCTCGTTGGATGACGAGGGAGGATCCACGGTGGAGTATTGAGATGGTGATTAGTGGACTCGTGTGCGAAAACTATTTCACAAGTGGTGTATCGTAGGATAGCTTAGCCAAGAGTCAAAGCTGGCTTGCTGCAATAACCCCACTACCTTCTTGAGAATGAACATGTATAGTAGGATCTGTTGTAAGACTTGCTGAGTACCTTTGTACTCATGTTGCTTTAATTACTGTTTTCAGACGACAACACCGCCCCTTCTGACGGGTTCTACGTAGAACTCGACGACAACGAGTGACTTGCCACCCAGGTGGTGATCTAGGCTTGTGAAGGGCCTATGTAGATAGACAGGCTTCGTCAAGCCTTCTTTCTTTCTAGTGTCTGTACCCAGACAGTTTGCTTCCGCATGTGCTTGTATGATTGTATGACTTGAGTGTCGGGTCATGCGACCCCTATCTGTATGAACAAGTTATGTAAGGCTCTCCGGAGCCCTTTAAATAAAGTACTTGAGTTGTAGAGTTTTGTTGTGATGCCATGTTGTATTTGCGCATATCGAGCATATTGTGTGTATGTTTGAAATGCTTGGTATGTGTGGGATCCGACAACCTAGTTGTTTATCCTTAGCAGCCTCTCTTATGGGGAAATGTAGTCTAGTGCCTCCTTGAGCCATAGTAGTCCGCTACAGCCCGGTTCACCGGAGTCCTGCTAGCCCAGCACTACTGCTCTGGACACTTGACTGGCCGGCATGTGAGTCATATCGTTCCTGTGTCTGTCCCTTCGGGGAAATGTCACGCAGTGATATCCGGAGTCCTGCCTAGCCTGCTACAGCCCGGGTTCCCGGAGTCCTTTTAGCCCAGTGCTACAGCCCGGATTCACACGCTGCTGACCGACACGTTCGATGTTGATTCATGTATGCCTGTTCCCGTACGTTAGTGCCTCTTTGGGTTCACGACTAGCCATGTCGGCCCGGGTTCTCTGTCTAATGGATGCTAGCGACATTGTCATATACGTGAGCCAAAAGGCGCAAACGGTCCCGAGCCATGGTAAGGCGACACCCGTGGGAGTACCGTGCGTGAGGCCGCAATGCTATATGAGGTGTTACAGGCTAGATCGGTGTGACTTGGGATCGGGGTCCTGACATTGGTCACCTCATCACCACTCGGCCACCCCGCGCGTCGCTACTCGGTTGGTCACCTCATCACCACTCGACCACCCCGGGCGCCGCCACTCGGTTGGTCACTTCATCACCACTCGGCCGCCCCTCGCGTCGCCATTCGGTTGGTCACCTCATCACCACTCGGCAGCCCCCGCGCGTCGCTACTCAGTTGGTCACCTCATCATGACTCGGCGCGCGTCGCCACTCGGTTGGTCACCTCATCACCACTCCGCCGCCCTGCGCGTCGCTTCTCGGTTGGTCA
>NC_057805.1:163787359-163803150 GCF_018294505.1 Triticum aestivum
ACCACTCGGCTGCCCGGCTACCCCCGCGCGTCGCCACTCGGTTTGCCACCTCATCACCACTCGGCTGCCCCGCACCTCGCTACTCGGTTGATCACCTCATCACCACCCGGCTGCCCCTGTGCGTCGCTACTGGGTTGGTTACCTCATTACCACTCGGCGCGCGTCGCCACTCGGTTGGTCACATCATCACCACTTGGCGTGTGTCGCCACTCGGTTGGTCACCTCATCACCACTGGGACGCCCCGCGCGTCGCTGCTCGGTTGGTCACTGTTGGGCAACGTAGTAATTTCAAAAAAATTCTACGCACACGCAAGATCATGGTGATGCATAGCAACGAGAGGGGATAGTGTTGTCCACGTACCCTCGTAGACCGAAAGCGGAAGCGTTAACACAACGCGGTTGATGTAGTCGTACGTCTTCACGATCCGACCGATCAAGTACCGAATGCACGGCACCTCCGAGTTGAGCACACGTTCAGCTCGATGACGTCCCTCGAACTCCGATCCAGCCGAGTGTTGAGGGAGAGTTTCGTCAGCACGACGGCGTGGTGACAATGTTGATGTTCTACCGACGCAGGGCTTCGCCTAAGCACAGCTACGATATTATCGAGGTGTAATATGGTGGAGAGGGGCACCGCACACGGCTAAGAGATCAATGATCAATTATTGTGTCTATGGGGTGCCCCCCTGCCCCCGTATATAAAGGAGCAAGGGGGAGGCCGCCGGCCAAGGAGGAGGGCGCGCCAAGGGGGGAGTCCTACTCCCACCGGGAGTAGGACTCCTCCATTCCTTGTTGGAATAGGAGAAGTGTCACGACCGGTTTTCCAATAAAAATATTTATTTAGAGACTGATCCCTTTTACGGACCAGTAGAGAAGAATTCCTTCTTACTGGTAGACAAAATCTTGATCACAGAAGAAAAATACCAGGAGTACTGAATATAATACAAGGTTGAGCGGAGACTGCTCAACAATTTATTACAAACACACCAATAAAACATAGGCGGATAGGGTGGCATAACTAACTCACGATAACAGCGGTGGTGGATATATCACAACGAAATGGGTGATATGACTCCTGAAAACTAACAGCTCTTCGAGCGTCGAAGTGAGGCTCGAGGAGACATATTGCGGGTGGCGGAAGCGTATATGATACAAGTGACCAATATCCAGGATCGCACGGGACTGATTGGGATTCCTCTAGGCGTCGGACTCACTATCAAACTCTTCATCCATGAGATCGCCTTCGTCAACATCTGGCCAAATCAACAAGCCAGGTGAGTACTATGAAAGTACTCGCAAGACAGTTCGGACATAAGATATAACAAATGTAAACATGATGCATGCGAACAGATTATCAAGTGCACTCAAATGAAGGGACAATAATGCGGGGGAAAATAAAAGAGAAGTCGGGCGGTAGTCCTCCCGAAATCCCAAAATAAATACTGGGTGCCAAACGAGGGTCTGAATGACTCCTCGAGAGGAAACTTCAAGAATAATAATGCCGCAGTCGGGCGTCGGGGCGACACCACATAAAGGGCTTATAACAGAAAAATAAAGGCAGTGCGTGCCACAGTCGGACGTCTGAGCGACATCACGTATAGGGCTTATATTGAAAGTAAGAGACAAACATGCCACAGTCGGACGTCTGAGCGACATCACATAAAGGGCTTATATTGAAAGTAAGAGACAAGCATGCCACAGTTGGACGTCTGAGCAACATCACATAAGGGACTTATATTCAAAACTTAGTAGTTCATGAATTATAAATCATATCAAGAGAACAAGCAGACATGAGGTAAACAACAGGGTTAGTCCATCCACAGGAATAACGTTCAGCCAAGTCTACTACTCAAGCTTGCTTACCAGAACAAAGAATATACCACGAGGTTATGACATAGACATGGATACGCTGATCACGATACTTGACTATGGATGCGATGACTCGGAAGGATTTGACTCTGCAGAGTTTGTACTTTAACCATAGCCAATGGATTTCAGTAGTCACGGGGACTAGTTCCGTCTACGGTGTTTTGGAAGAAACACATCTAACCAGTACACACCCATTCAACATTCCGAAGCCAGGAATCACCCTCGGCAACGTTCAAGAAAAACCTTGAGACGGGGAGTCTACAACCTCGCGTAGCATGGGATCAAATTTATATACGCGCGCTCTAAGGGGTGCCCCCCCTCTCGGTCCCAACCGGAAACACCCATGCCCCCTGACCGGATGACTGGCTTTAATCCAGGGCCATGGAACCATCATCCCGGCCCCTCTGTTTGGTGTGTACACGGAAAGAGGTTACCAACTTACTAAACTGCATTCTTGGCAGAAAACATGTGGCGGCACGGAAAGGGGAAGACCGATAACGTGACCGAGTTCACATTAACGTCGGTGTTTATCGGATATCGTAAGGCTGGCATGCTACAACGATACCACCTTACTGCCTTTCATGTCACCACATGACTAGGCCATCTCTCATCAGAGATCACAGTAACTTTGGAGCACACGGATAGTTGCCTTACATGCAACGAGATGCTCACCGATGCTCATATGCCATGCACAAACCATTCAAGCAAACATGCAAAACACCCGTCATATCAAAGGTTCAAACATGCTTTCCTGGTTCGGAGAAGTCGGAGTCTAGCTCGGCGAAGTTCGCGGCACCGTCACCTCTTCCGGAACCTACGGTATAGCGAAGAAGCATACTAACGTGAAAACCAACGCATGCATAAAAGTTGTTCCAAAAATTTTCCAAATAAATCCCATAAAAAACTAGAAAAAATTATAAGATTGTCAGAAAAAGAATCACTCAAAAATCACTTTTTATTAAAAAGTTATAAGGGTTTCTGCCCAGGGACTCATCTGTAATGAAACAGAGAAGTTCCAGGGGCTTAACTGAGAAAACAGAAAACGCTTCGGAAATAAATGCGCCAGCTCAAAGAGAAAACGTATTTGCCCGAAGGCGCCAACGGAAAACGCTTCGGGGGAGAGAAAGAAGAGAGGCTGACGTGGGGGTCCCACATGTCAGGTTTAAATCCTCGCCGGCGCCCGAAGGCTGCGGTGGTCGCCGGCGTCGAACCACGGCGAGTCAGGGAGATCGGAGTGTACCAAGAGCTTCAGCGTGTCCTTCCGCATCGGTGGGTGGTGGACTCGACCGACGGAGAGCACCACGTCGACGGCGACACTTTCTCCGGCGGACGGCGGCTCGGGCGATGGTGGAGAACTCCGGTGGGTGCTGCAAACTTCGAATGGAAGTGCGGGTCAGGAGAGTGGATGCATAAGAGAGCTACTGGCAAGAGATGGGAGGCAGAGGTGCACGCACGGGAGCGAATCGAGCTGGATCCCGTGGCGGGTCGCGGCGGCCGGAGTCGGGGAAGAAAGCTCTCCCGAGGTTCTACCAATGGCTAGGCGTGCTCTAGGTGGAGTGCAGAGGTGGTGTGGGTACGAGTTGAAGCTCGGGGCCTCTATTTATAGGCGGATCGAGGGGGTGGCCGTGAACGGGATCGCTCCGGCGAGCAATTACGGCGAGGCAGTGGCTTGGCAGGGAGCTTAAGTGGCCAGGCAGCATCAGGGAGGTGTACTGGTGCCGTTCCCCCGCTAATCTTGGTCGGTCTTGGCGTAATGGCGCCGGTCCTCGACGGGGTGGCCGTACGGGCACGGCGGCGGCAGAGAGCGCGCTCCGCGCCTGGCAGTTCACGACGAGGGTGGCAGCGCGCACGGGGGAGTGGGTGGCCACGCGTCGGCCTCCGGTGGCTTGGGCGGCGCTGGGTGGCGCCGTCTACGCTGCGCCCCTCTCTGGCGGCCGCAAAGCCGCCGCTGGCGTCGGTCACGGGGCGGCGCACCTCTTCCTGCTCGTCGCCGACGTCCGCAAGGTTCCAGGGGATCGTGCGGCGCAGGAACAAGGGGGAGGGGACGGGGAGCAAGGCGACACCGGGGCACTGGCGAGATTGAGATCGAACACTGAAGAAAACGACAGTGGTTTCAGACACTGTTAACTGAACTTAACTGAACTTGATAGCAACAGTGTCCAGCAGGTGTTCGATGAAATGATTTGGTAAGCAGAAAAAAATTCCTGGAGCTGGGACTTGGTGAGGTGACCTCTCAATGCACCCAGAGGCTGCCTGATTTTTCTCAGAATTTATGGAGAAGGATTTGAATGAATTTCATCAAATTTGGCAAAACTGGTCCAAACTTGCAGCAAGTATAGTTTGAAAATTTTGAACTGAAGACCAGTGGATCTTCATGGATCTTGGTTGAGGGCTCAAAGGACTAGGAAGGGAAAAAGGTTTGGGGGCAAAAATCAAAACAGAAATGGTAGCTCCTTTGTAAATCTCCAAGGGCTAGAATAGAAGGCAGAAATTGTTTTGATAAGATTTAAATGGAAAATAATCATATGGGGAGGTTCAACTTGCTGTATTTGAGGAACAACATGATCCAAAGGTGGGGGAAGGTTTATGGGAGTGGATTTCCACTTGGGTCATGGCAAGAGGGATTTTTGAAAAGGGGGAAAGATCACTCAAAAATACCATAGTGCCATTTAAAAGATTTCAAAAGAAATTTTCCTAAGTGAAAAGCATTTGGTTTTGAGTCAAAATAAAAAAAGGCAAACCTCCAAGACCAAAAATCAAGTCTTGGGTGAATCCAAATAAAACACTTGGCATAAAAGAAAGTTTTTGAGAGGGTGGGTTCTTTAGAAGAAAATTTTAAATACCCTCCTCAAATAAAATAAAAGTTTTGAAAAAAAAACCAAATAAAATTTTGGGTGTCACAACACCTACCCCCTTAGGAAAAATCTCGTCCTCGAGATTTCAGCTGATCCTTAAATAGATATGGATATTCTGCCTGAAGAAAATCTTCTCTTTCCCAAGTAGCTTCATCCTCAGTGTGGTTGCTCCACTGCTCTTTGAAAAATTTAGTTGTTTTCTGTCGGGTCCTCCGTTCAGACTCTTCGAGTATCTTTACTGGCCGTTCTCTGTAGGTGAGATCTGGTTGCACATCAATGACTTCATGGGATACATGCTTCTCCGGGTTACTTACACATTTTCTTAATTGTGAGACGTGGAACACGTCATGGATGTCTGACAGCTCCTTGGGTAGGTCTAGCTTGTAGGCTACCGTGCCTCTTCGTGCAACTACACAGAATGGTCCAATAAATCTCGGGGCTAGCTTCCCTTTAATTTTGAACCGTTGCAGGCCCCTCATAGGAGACACTCGTAGGTATACGAAATCACCGGGTTCAAAGCTGACCTCACGATATTTCTGATCATAATAGCTCTTCTGCCGGCATTGGGCTGTCTTGAGTCTGTCCCTGATCTGTTTAACTTTCTCCTCGGCCTCTTTGAGCATGTTTGGGCCGAAGATACGACTGTCTCCTGTCTCTGACCAATTTAGTGGGGTACGACACCTCCGTCCGTACAATGCTTCGAAGGGTGCCATTTGTAGGCTGGCCTGGTAACTGTTGTTGTAAGCAAAGTCGGCATACGGCAAACTTTCTTCCCAACTGGATCCATAGGTGAGCACACAGGCTCTCAGCATATCCTCTAGGATTTGGTTTACGCGTTCCGTCTGTCCATCAGTCTGAGGGTGGTACGTTGTACTGAATGCTAGTTGCGTGCCCAGAGCTTGTTGCAGGTGATCCCAAAATTTGGAGACAAATTGGGTGCCTTGGTCGGATATTATAGTCTTTGGGACTCTATGCAAACAAACTATATGGGAGAGATAAAGTTTGGCCAGTCTTTGTGTGGAGTAGGTAGTCTTCACGGGAATGAAATGGGCTACCTTGGTTAGCCTATCTGTGATGACCCATATGGCATCATTTCCGCATTGCGATCGAGGTAGTCCGACGATGAATTCCATCCCAATCTCATCCCATTTCCACTCAGGTATCCTGTTTGGTTGTAGCAGCCCTGCTGGCTTTTGATGCTCAGCTTTAATGCGCTGACAGGAATCGCAACAAGCAATGAATGCTGCTATATCCCTTTTCATACCGTGCCACCAAAATCTTTCTTGAATGTCCTTGTACATTTTGGTTCCTCCAGGGTGGATCGAGTATGGAGCGGTGTGGCTCTCGGTTAGGATTTGTTGCTTGAGTTCCTCAATGTTTGGGACGCAAAGTCTGTCCCCGTACCATAATATTCCTTCACTGTCTATGATGAACTCTGAAGCCTTGCCAAGGCTCATTTTTCTCTTTATTCCTTCGATGCTGGGGTGCCCTTGCTGTGCCTTCTTAATTTGCTCCATTAGGGTGGGTTGTATTTCCAGATTCGATACGGTGCCTTCAGTGACCAACACCATGTTGAGTCTTGCGAACTCCTGCTGAAACTCAGGCCTCAAGTTTTGCGGACTGTCATTGTCCGGGCTGGGGTTCCGACTAAGAGCATCTGCCACTACATTTGCTTTCCCTGGATGGTAGTGATGCCGACATCATAGTCCTTGACCAATTCCAACCAGCGTCGTTGGCGTAAATTTAGCTCCGGCTGTGTGAAAATATATTTAAGGCTCTTATGGTCCATATATATTTCACAACGATTTCCCAGCAGAAAGTGCCTCCACTCTTTGAGTGCATGGATGACTGCGGCTAGCTCCAAGTCATGAGTTGGATAATTTTCCTCATGCTTCCGTAGTTGCCGGGAAGCATACGCGACAACTTTGCCATCCTGCATCAGCACACATCCGAGGCCCTTCCGAGATGCGTCACAATACACTTCAAAACTCTTGTGTATGTCTGGCACAGTTAAGACCGGCGCGGTGGTTAGTTTCTTCTTGAGCTCTTGGAAGCTTTTCTCGCATGCTTCCGTCCATACAAACTTCTTGTCCTTCTTGAGCAATTGTGTCATTGGTTTTGCCACAGTGGAGAATCCTTCAATAAATCTCCGGTAATATCCGGCCATTCCAAGGAAACTTCGCACATCTGTCACGTTGGCTGGTGGCTTCCAGTCAAGTATGACTTTGACTTTTTCCGGGTCTACGGCCACGCCTTCTTGGGTTAATATATGGCCTAGGAAACCAACTTGCCTTAGCCAAAATTCACACTTGCTAAATTTGGCGTACAACTGATGTTTCCTTAATTCTCCCAGAACAATTCTGAGATGCTCAGCATGCTCTTCTGGTGTCCTTGAGTAAACCAGAATATCGTCAATGAACACCACAACAAATTTGTCCATGAATTTCATGAACACTTTGTTCATGAGGTGGACGAAATATGCGGGGGCGTTCGTTAATCCAAATGGCATTACTGTGAACTCATATAATCCATATCTGGAAGTGAATGCTGTCTTAGGGATATCTTCTGTCCGTACTTTCAATTGATGATATCCCGATCTTAAATCAATCTTTGAGAACACCTTGGCTTGAGTGAGCTGGTCAAACAAGTCATTTATCCGTGGCATCGGATATTATTTTTTGATGGTGACCATATTGAGAGCTCGATAGTCTATACACAATCTCAGTGTCCCATCCTTTTTCTTGGCGAACAGCACTGGTGAACCCCATGGTGAGGAGCTGGCTCGAATAAATCCTTTGTCCAATAATTCCTTTATCTGCTTCTTCAACTCTACCAATTCTGAGGGTGCCATTCTATACGGTTTCTTATAGATGGGAGTGGTGCCAGGTGCTAGTTCAATGCAGAACTCTATCTCTCGGTCTGGTGGCATGCCTGGTAGTTCTTCAGGGAATACGTCTGGAAACTCGCATACCACTGGGACTTTTCTCAATTCTGAAATGTCCACTTTGTTCAGCTTTGGTCGCCGTGACCGTGGTCTTTCTTGGGCTGTAACCTTAATTGTCTTGCCGTGATGGTGAGTGAGAATCACGGTCCGATTGAAACAGTCAATAAATCCTTTGTTGGTGGTCAACCAGTCCATCCCTAGGATGACATCCAGTCCTTTATTTCCAACACGATGAGATTAGCTTGGAACTTTAGTCCTTCGAACTCAATGATTACTCCTTTGCAGTAACTCTGAGCGATCTTCTTATTTCCGGGGGACTTGATGATCATAGATTTTTCCAAGGGAAGTATCGGAAAGCCATGTTGTAAAACAAAACTCTTCGAAACGAACGAATGGTAAGCTCCAGAATCAAACAAAACCATGGCAGGTACTGTGTTGACAGGGAACGTACCGAGCATGATGTCTGGGGCATTCTGCGCTTCTTCCCTGGTCACATGGTTCAGGTGACCCTTCCTGTGGTTGTTGTTGGGGTTGAAATTGTTGCGCTTGGGGGCTGGATTGTTCCCACCATTGTTTGGCTTGGGGGCCGCGTTCCTTGGTTTTGGGCACTGTTTAGCATAGTGCCCCTCTTCGCCACAAGCATAGCATGTGACCGCTGGACGGTACGTGAAGTCCTTGTACCTTGAATGGAACTGCCTGGTTGGCCTTAGATCAATAGTCGTGGATTTCCTTGCTTCATTCCTCGGAACCTCAGTCTTGCTTCGATTGTTGCGAGCAAGAGTTGTCTTATCCCTCTTTCGCTTACGGATATCCTCCAGACTACGGCGCTCATTCTCCAAGGTAATGGCCTTGTCAACCAGAGTTTTAAAATCCGGGAAAGTGTGTACGACCAGTTGGCATCTTAACGCCGGTGCCAGGCCGTCCAAGAATTTCTCCATCCTCTTGTTCTCAGTCATATGCTCGTCGTAGGCATAACGAGATAGCTGGGTAAACTGACCATTGTATTCTGTTACTGACATGCCTCTCTGCTTGAGGTCATCAAATTCTCTCTTCTTGATTTTTATGATGCTCCTGGGGATGTGTGCCCCACGAAAGCCTTCCTTGAACTCCTCCCATGTGATGTTGTGTTCACTGGGATGCATGTGTAGGAAGTTTTCCCACCATGCTGCAGCTGCTCCAGTAAGGTAGTGGGGGTGCATAAAGCACCTTCTCATGATCTGAACACTGCGCAATAATTAGCTTCCTTTCGATATCACGAAGCCAATCATCGGCTTCAACTGGCCTATCAGTGTGAGCAAATGTTGGAGGGCGAGTCTTCTGTAATTCAGACAACTTTGAGTGTGGTTGTTAGGGCTCACGGTGGTTCCCCATATTGATGATGTGATTCATCATCTCTTGGTGTTGTTGCTGGCTCTGTTCGAAAAGACGGCATACTTGAGACAAGGCTGCTTTGCTGTCTTGTTGACTGGACTGTCCCTGAGTAAAGTTGTTGCTAGTCTGTGTTCCATAAACCTCTTCTGGCTGATTGGGCATGGAACGAGTCCACGAACGAGACATTTTTCCAGTCTGGGGTATTATTTAGCAAAACTCATAAGAAGAATTGTGTGGCACAAGGAAAATCTTGCAAAGGCAAAAAAATTAAAAAGATCTCAAGATTTTTCAAGAAAATATAAACGATTTCGCTCGGAGAAAAGACTGCTTAAACACAAATCTTACACGCGAAACGCGAACATACGGTACAGCACTCAGGATGTGCGTACACATTCCTGACATGTTATTAAGACTAGCACAGCTCTCCGGAAAGAAGCATACACAACTACTACAAGCATAAGCACATAAAACATAACATACATGCAGACATAACGCGCAGCTACTCGGCGCACTCAGTCGGAGATGGTGACGATGTCCTTTCCCTTGCCGAGGGCAAGACTCAGTGGTGCAGGAGATTCAACCTCCACCTCCTCTCTAGCAGGCTCCAGACGCGTAGCACTGCGCTGAGGTGATGGCGCGGGTGCGATAGGCCGTAGTGCGGGTGCGGCAGGCGGCAGTGCGGGTGCGGCAGGCGGTGCAACTCTGACTGGAGTAGGAGCGATGACTCGGTCGAACTCCTCAGTGGTAGGCAGACGGCGAGCAGTGGCCAAAATGGCCGGTGCATAAGATGCTGAGGATGAGACGAAACTCAGAGGCAGTGCCGTGTGGAGAAGCTCCTTCCTACTGGCAGGACCGCCCCGAACTAAGTCCATGCGGGCAGCCACAAGATCGTCCACGAGGTTGTCGAAAGACTCCTCCAGAGCCTTGAGATACTCCACAACCATCTCGATGGCTTCATCTCGCTCTCCCCTATGGCAGGCGAATGCATAGTGACAAGTATATGGCACATGGCATGGGAGGTAGCAGTAGCAACGAGTCTTCATCATAGGAAGAATGTCCCGAAGGCGAGCTATCGCCTCATGGGCAGCCATCTGCATGGCATGCCTCTCCGTAGGCATGGCCCTTCCCACAAAACAGAAGTGGCAAGACGCAGAACGTCCTCCCTTGAATTGCACCACGGCCTGGTGCATAGACACGTCGTCGCTGAGCTTGTGCTGATAAAGAGTGAAGTCCGGACAAGTTGCTGGCCCGATCGCAAGCTTGGTGATGGAGACGAGGAGTTTGACAAACCCCTCGGGCACATTAGTGAACACCCGAGTCTCGCAGTTGCTGCCAGCCATCTACAAAAGTAGGCAAAAATTCTGAGTAGTCATGTCATAAATTTATGATGACCAACAGAAAAATTAGCTACCATTGCAAAATGCTCAAAAAGCACAAAAGACACTAATAACCGATTAGCGAGCGCACCTAGTGGCTTCCTACAGTCAGCCTGGCTCTGATACCAAGCTTGTCACGACCGGTTTTCCAATAAAAATATTTATTGAGAGACCGATCCCTTTTACGGACCAGTAGAGAAGAATTCCTTCTTATTGGTAGACAAAATCTTGATCACAAAAGAAAAATACCAGGAGTACTGAATATAATACAAGGTTGAGCGGAGACTGCTCAACAATTTATTACAAACACGCCAATAAAACATAAAGGCGGATAGGGTGGCATAACTAACTCACGATAACAGCGGTGGTGGATATATCACAACGAAATGGGTGATATGACTCCTGAAAACTAACAGCTCTTCGAGCGTCGAAGTGAGGCTCCAGGAGACATATTGCGGGTGGCGGAAGCGTATATGATACAAGTGACCAATATCCAGGATCGCACGGGACTGACTGGGATTCCTCTAGGCGTCGGACTCACTATCAAACTCTTCATCCATGAGATCGCCTTCGTCAACATCTGGCCAAATCAACAAGCCAGGTGAGTACTATGAAAGTACTCGCAAGACAGTTCGGACATAAGATATAACAAATGTAAACATGATGCATGCGAATAGATTATCAAGTGCACTCAGACGAAGGGACAATAATGCGGGGGAAAATAAAAGAGAAGTCGGGCGGTAGTCCTCCCGAAATCCCAAAATAAATACTGGGTGCCAAACGAGGGTCTGAATGACTCCTCGAGAGGAAACTGCACGAATAATAATGCCGCAGTCGGGCGTCGGGGCGACACCACATAAAGGGCTTATAACAGAAAAATAAAGGCAGTGCGTGCCACAGTCGGACGTCTGAGCGACATCACGTAAAGGGCTTATATTGAAAGTAAGAGACAAACATGCCACAGCCGGACGTCTGAGCGACATCACATAAGGGGCTTATATTCAAAACTTAGTAGTTCATGAATTATAAATCATATCAAGAGAACAAGCAGACATGAGGTAAACAACAGGGTTAGTCCATCCACAGGAATAACGTTCAGCCAAGTCTACTACTCAAGCTTGCTTACCGGAACGAAGAATATACCACGAGGTTATGACATAGACATGGATACGCTGATCACGATACTTGACTATGGATGCGATGACTCGGAAGGATTTGACTCTGCAGAGTTTGTACTTTAACCACAGCCAATGGATTTCAGTAGTCACGGGGACTAGTTCCGTCTATGGTGTTTTGGAAGAAACACATCTAACCAGTACACACCCATTCAACATTCCGAAGCCAGGAATCACCCTCGGCAACGTTCAAGAAAAACCTTGAGACGGGGAGGCTACAACCTCGCGTAGCATGGGATCAAATTTATATACGCGCGCTCTAAGGGGTGCCCCCCTCTCGGTCCCAACTGGAAACACCCATGCCCCCTGACCGGATGACTGGCTTTAATCCAGGGCCATGGAACCATCATCCCGGCCCCTCTGTTTGGTGTGTACACGGAAAGAGGTTACCAACTTACTAAACCGCATTCTTGGCAGAAAACATGTGGCGGCACGGAAAGGGGAAGAACGATAACGTGACTCAGTTCACGTTAACGTCGGAGTTTATCGGATATCGTAAGGCTGGCATGCTACAACAATACCACCTTACTGCCTTTCATGTCACCACATGACTAGGCCATCTCTCATCAGAGATCACAGTAACTTTGGAGCACACGGATAGTTGCCTTACATGCAACGAGATGCTCACCGATGCTCATATGCCATGCACAAACCATTCAAGCAAACATGCAAAACACCCGTCATATCAAAGGTTCAAACATGCTTGCCTGGTTCGGAGAAGTCGGAGTCTAACTCGGCGAAGTTCGCGGCTCCGTCACCTCTTCCGGAACCTACGGTATAGCGAAGAAGCATACTAACGTGAAAACCAACGCGTGCATAAAATTTGTTCCAAATTTTTTCCAAATAAATCCCATAAAAAACTAGACAAAATTATAAGATTGTTAGAAAAAGAATCACTCAAAAATCACTTTTTATTAAAAAGTTATAAGGGTTTCTGCCTAGGGACTCATTTGTAATGAAACACAGAACTTCCAGGGGCTTAACTGAGAAAACAGAAAACGCTTCGGAAAGAAACGCGCTAGCTCAAAGAGAAAACGTATTTGCCCGAAGGCGCCAACGGAAAACGCTTCGGGGGAGAGAAAGAAGAGAGGCTGACGTGGGGGTCCCACATGTCAGGTTTAAATCCTTGCCGGCGCCCGAAGGCTGCGGTGGTCGCCGGCATCGAACCACGGCGAGTCAGGGAGATCGGAGTGTACCAAGAGCTTCAGTGTGTCCTTCCGCATCGGTGGGTGGTGGACTCGACCGACGGAGAGCACCACGTCGACGGTGACACTTTCTCCGGCGGACGGCGGCTCGGGCGATGGTGGAGAACTCCGGTGGGTGCTGCAAACTTCGAATTGAAGTGCGGGTCAGGAGAGTGGATGCATAAGAGAGCTACAGGCAAGAGATGGGAGGCAGAGGTGCATGCACGGGAGCGAATCGAGCTGGATCCCGTGGCGGGTCGCGGCGGCCGGAGTCGGGGAAGAAAGCTCTCCCGAGGCTCTACCAGTGGCTACGCGTGCTCTAGGTGGAGTGCAGAGGTGGTGTGGGTACGAGTTGAAGCTCGGGGCCTCTATTTATAGGCGGATCGAGGGGGTGGCCGTGAACGGGATCGCTCCGGCGAGCAATTACGGCGAGGCAGTGGCTTGGCAGGGAGCTTAAGTGGCCAGGCAGCATCAGGGAGGTGTACTGGTGCCGTTCCCCCGCTAATCTTGGTCGGTCTTGGCGTAATGGCGCCGGTCCTCGACGGGGTGGCCGTACGGGCACGGCGGCAGCAGAGAGCGCGCTCCGCGCCTGGCAGTTCACGACGAGGGTGGCAGCGCGCACGGGGGAGTGGGTGGCCACGCGTCGGCCTCCGGTGGCTTGGGCGGCGCTGGGTGGCGCCGTCTACGCTGCGCCCCTCTCTGGCAGCCGCAAAGCCGCCGCTGGCGTCGGTCACGGGGCGGCGCACCTCTTCCTGCTCGTCGCCGACGTCCGCAAGGTTCCAGGGGATCGTGCGGCGCAGGAACAAGGGGGAGGGGACGGGGAGCAAGGCGACACCGGGGCACTGGCGAGATTGAGATCAAACACTGAAGAAAACGACAGTGGTTTCAGACACTATTAACTGAACTTGACTGAACTTGATAGCAACAGTGTCCAGCAGGTGTTCGATGAAATGATTTGGTAAGCGGAAATTTTTTCCTGGAGCTGGGACTTGGTGAGGTGACCTCTCAATGCACCCAGAGGCTGCCTGGTTTTTCTCAGAATTTATGGAGAAGGATTTGAATGAATTTCATCAAATTTGGCAAAACTGGTCCAAACTTGCAGCAAGTATAGTTTGAAAATTTTGAACTGAAGACCAGTGGATCTTCATGGATCTTGGTTGAGGGCTCAAAGGACTAGGAAGGGAAAAAGGTTTGGGGGCAAAAATCAAAACAGAAATGGTAGCTCCTTTGTAAATCTCCAAGGGCTAGAATAGAAGGCAGAAATTGTTTTGATAAGATTTAAATGGAAAATAATCATATGGGGAGGTTCAACTTGCTGTATTTGAGGAACAACATGATCCAAAGGTGGGGGAAGGTTTATGGGAGTGGATTTCCACTTGGGTCATGGCAAGAGGGATTTTTGAAAAGGGGGAAAGATCACTCAAAAATACCATAGTGCCATTTAAAAGATTTCAAAAGAAATTTTCCTAAGTGAAAAGCATTTGGTTTTGAGTCAAAATAAAAAAAAGGCAAACCTCCAAGACCAAAAATCAAGTCTTGGGTGAATCCAAATAAAACACTTGGCATAAAAGAAAGTTTTTGAGAGGGTGGGTTCTTTAGAAGAAAATTTTAAATACCCTCCTCAAATAAAATAAAAGTTTTGAAAAAAAACCAAATAAAATTTTGGGTGTCACAAGAAGGGAAGGGAGAAGGAGAAAGAAGGAAGGGGGCGCCCCCTTCCCTAGTCCAATTCGGACTAGTCCATGGGGAGGGGTGCGGCCACCCTTTGGGGACTTTCTCTCCTTTCCCGTATGGCCCATTAAGGCCCAATACGAATTCCCGTAACTCTCCGGTACTCCGTAAAATACCTGAATCACTCGGAACCTTTCCGAAGTCCGAATATAGTCGTCCAATATATCGATCTTTATGTCTCGGCCATTTCAAGACTCCTCGTCATGTCCCCGATCTCATCCGGGACTCCGAACTCCTTCGGTACATCGAAACACACAAACTCCTAATATAACCGTCATCGTAACGTTAAGCGTGCGGACCCTACGGGTTCGAGAACTATGTAGACATGACCGAGACACCTCTCCGGTCAATAACCAATAGCGGAACCTAGATGCTCATATTGTCTCCCACATATTCTACGAAGATCTTTATCGTTCAGACCGCATAACAACATACGTTGTTCCCTTTGTCATCGGTATGTTACTTGCCCGAGATTCGATCGTCGGTATCTCGATACCTAGTTCAATCTCGTTACCGGCAAGTCTCTTTACTCGTTCCGTAATACATCATCCCGCAACTAACTCATTAGTTACAATGCTTGCAAGGCTTATAGTGATGTGTATTACCGAGTGGGCCCAGAGATACCTCTCCGACAATCGGAGTGACAAATCCTAATCTCGAAATACGCCAACCCAACAAGTACCTTTGGAGACACCTGTAGAGCACCTTTATAATCACCCAGTTACGTTGTGACGTTTGGTAGCACACAAAGTGTTCCTCCGGTAAACGGGAGTTGCATAATCTCATAGTCATAGGAACATGTATAAGTCATGAAGAAAGCAATAGCAACATACTAAACGATCGAGTGCTAAGCTAACACAATGGGTCAAGTCCATCACATCATTCTCCTAATGATGTGATCCCGTTAATCAAATGACAACTCATGTCTATGGCTAGGAAACATAACCATCTTTGATCAACGAGCTAGTCAAGTAGAGGCATACTAGTGACACTCTGTTTGTCTATGTATTCACACATGTATCAAGTTTCCGGTTAATACAATTCTACCATGAATAATAAACATTTATCATGATATAAGGAAATAAATAATAACTTTATTATTGCCTCTAGGGCATATTTCCTTCAGTCACCTCATCACCACTAGGCTGCCCGGCTACCCCCGCGCGTCGCCACTCGGTTGGTCACCTCATCACCACTCGGCCGCCCCGCGCGTCGCCACTCGGTTGGTCACCTCATCACCGCTCGACGCACGTCGCCACTCAGTTGGTCACCTCATCACCACTGGG
>NC_057805.1:163803416-163812343 GCF_018294505.1 Triticum aestivum
TCACCTCTCGGCCGCCCCGCACGTCGCCACTCGGTTGGTCACCTCATCACCACTCGGTGCGTGTCGCCACTCGGTTGGTCACCTCATCACCACTGGGCCGCCCCGTGCGTCGCTACAAGGTTGGTCACCTCATCACCACTTGGGTGCCCCGCGCGTCGCCACTCGTATGGTCACGTCATCACCAATAGGTCGCCCTGCGCGTCACCTCATCACCACTCGGCCGCCCCGCGCTGAAGGAAATATGCCCTAGAGGCAATAATAAAGTATTATATATTTTCTTATATCATGATAAATGTTTATTATTCATGCTAGAATTGTATTAACCGGAAACATAATACATGTGTGAATACATAGACAAACAGAGTGTCACTAGTATGCCTCTACTTGACTAGCTCGTTAATCAAAGATGGTTATGTTTCCTAGCCATAGACATGAGTTGTCATTTGATTAACGAGATCACCTCATTAGGAGAATGACGTGATTGACTTGACCCATTCCGTTAGCTTAGCACCCGATCGTTTAGTATGTTGCTATTGCTTTCTTCATGACTTATACATGTTCCTATGACTATGAGATTATGCAACTCCCGTTTACCGGAGGAACACTTTGTGTGCTACCAAACGTCACAACGTAAATGGGTGATTATAAAGGTGCTCTACAGGTGTCTCCAAAGGTATTTGTTGGGTTGGCGTATTTCGAGATTAGGATTTGTCACTCCGATTGTCGGAGAGGTATCTCTGGGCCCACTCGGTAATGCACATCACTATAAGCCATGCAAGCATTGTGACTAATGAGTTAGTTGCGGGATGATGTATTACAGAACGAGTAAAGAGACTTGCCAGTAACGAGATTGAACTAGGTATCGAGATACCGACGATCGAATCTCGGGCAAGTAAAATACCGATGACAAAGGTAACAACGTATGTTGTTATGCGGTCTGACCGAGAAAGATCTTCCTAGAATATGTGGGAGCCAATATGGGCATCCAGGTCCCGCTATTGGTTATTGACCGGAGAGGTGTCTCGGTCATGTCTACATAGTTCTCGAACCCGAAGGGTCCGCACGCTTAACGTTACGATGACAGTTTTATTGAGTTTTGATGTAACGAAGGAGTTCGGAGTCCCGGATGAGATCGTGGACATGACGAGGAGTCTCGAAATGGCCGAGACGTAAAGATCGATATATTGGACGACTATATTCGGACTTCGGAAAGGTTCCGAGTGATTCGGGTATTTGTCGGAGTACCGGAGAGTTACGGGAATTCGTATTGGGCCTTAATGGGCCATACGGGAAAGGAGGGAAAGACCTCAAAGGGTGGCCGCACCCCTCCCCATGGGCTAGTCCGAATTGGACTAGGGAGGGGGGCACCCCCTTCCTTCTTTCTCCTTCCCCCTTACCTTCTCATACTCCCACAAGGAAAGGAGGAGTCCTACTCCCAGTGGGAGTAGGACTCCCCCCTTGGGCGCGCCACCTCCCCTTGGCCGGCCCTCTTCCCCTTGCTCCTTTATATACGGGGGCAGGGGGGCACCCCAGGGATACAAATTGATATACGATATTTTAGCCGTGTGCGGTGCCCCCCTCCATGATATTACACCTCGATAATACCGTTGCGGAGCTTAGGCGAACCCTGCGTCGGTGGAACATCATCATCGTCACCACGCCATCGTGCTGACGAAACTCTCCCTCAACACTCGGCTGGATCGGAGTTCGAGGGACATCATCGAGCTGAACGTGTGTAGAACTCGGAGGTGCTGTGCGTTCGGTACTTGATCGGTCGGATCGTGAAGACGTACGACTACATCAACCGCGTTGTTATAACGCTTCCGCTGTCGGTCTACGAGGGTACGTGGACAACACTCTCCCCTCTCGTTGCTATACATCACCATGATCTTGCGTGTGCGTAGGAATTTTTTTGAAATTACTACGTTCCCCAACAGTGGCATCCGAGCCTGGTTTTATGCATTGATGCTATGCACGAGTAGAACACAAGTGAGTTGTGGGCGATATAAGTCATACTGCTAACCAGCATGTCATACTTTCGTTCAGCGGTATTGTGAGATGAAGCGGCCCGGACCGACATTACGCGTACGCTTACGCGAGACTGGTTTCACCGTTGCGAGCACTCGTTGCTTAAAGGTGACCGGCGGGTGTCTGTCTCTCTCACTTTAGTTGAACCGAGTGTGGCTACGCCCGGTCCTTGCGAAGGTTAAAACAGCACCAACTTGATAAACTATCGTTGTGGTTTTGATGCGTAGGTAAGAACGGTTCTTGCTAACCCCGTAGCAGCCACGTAAAATATGCAACAACAAAGTAGAGGACGTCTAACTTGTTTTTGCAGGGCATGTTGTGATGTGATATGGTCAAGACATGATGTGATATAATTTGTTGTATGAGATGATCATGTTTTGTAACCGAGTTATCGGCAACTGGCAGGAGCCATATGGTTGTCGCTTTATTGTATGAGATGCAATCGCCATGTAATAGTTTTACTTTATCACTAAGCGGTAGCGATAGTCGTAAAAGCAAATAGTTGGCGAGACGACAACGATGCTATGATGGAGATCAAGGTGTCGCGCCGGTGACGATGGTGATCATGACGGTGCTTCGGAGATGGAGATCACGGGCACGGTGCTTCGGAGATGGAGATCACAAGCACAAGATGATGATGGCCATATCATATCACTTATATTGATTGCATGTGATGTTAATCCTTTATGCATCTTATCTTGCTTTGATTGACGGTAGCATTATAAGATGATCTCTCACTAAAATTTCAAGATAAAAGTGTTCTCCCTGAGTATGCACCGTTGCGAAAGTTCTTCGTGCTGAGACACCACGTGATGATCGGGTGTGATAGGCTCTACGTTCAAATACAATGGGTGCAAAACAGTTGCACACGCGGAATACTCAGGTTAAACTTGAGGAGCCTAGCATATGCAGATATGGCCTCGGAACACAGAGACCGAAAGGTCGAGCGTGAATCATATAGTAGATATGATCAACATAGTGATGTTCATCATTGAAACTACTCCATCTCACATGATGATCGGACATGGTTTAGTTGATTTGGATCACGTAATCACTTAGATGATTAGAGGGATATCTATCTAAGTGGGAGTTTATAAGTAATATGATTAATTGAACTTAAATTTATCATGAACTTAGTCCTGATAGTATTTTGCAAATTATGTTGTAGATCAATAGCTCGCGTTGTTGCTTCCCTGTGTTTATTTTTTGATATGTTCCTAGAGAAAAATTATGTTGAAAGATGTTAGTAGCAAAGATGCGGATTGGATCCGTGATCTGAGGATTATCCTCATTGCTGCACAGAAGAATTATGTCCTTGATGCACCGCTAGGTGACAAACCTATTGCAGGAGCAGATGTAGACGTTATGAACGTTTTGCTAGCTCAATATGATGACTACTTGATAGTTTAGTGCACCATGCTTAACGGCATAGAATCGGGACTTCAAAGACGTTTTGAACGTCATGGACCATATGAGATGTTCCAGGAGTTGAAGCTAATATTTCAAGCAAATACCCGAGTTGAGAGATATGAAGTCTCCAACAAGTTCTATAGCTAAAAGATGGAGGAGAATCGCTCAACTAGTGAGCATGTGCTCAGATTGTCTGGGTACTACAATCGCTTGAATCAAGTGGGAGTTAATCTTCCAGATAAAATAGTGATTGACAGAATTCTCTAGTCACCATCACCAAGTTAGTAGAACTTCGTGATGAACTACAGTATGCAAGGGATGACGAAAGTAATTCCCGAGCTCTTCGTGATGCTGAAATCGACGAAGGTAGAAATCAAGAAAAACATCAAGTGTTGATGGTTGACGAGACCACTAGTTTCAAGAAAAGGGCAAAGGGAAGAAGGGGAACTTCAAGAAGAACGGCAAGCAAGTTGCTGCTCAAGTGAAGAAGCCTAAGTCTGGTCCTAAGCCTGAGACTAAGTGCTTCTACTGCAAAGGGACTGGTCACTGGAAGCGGAACTACCCCAACTATTTGGTGGATAAGAAGGATGGCAAAGTGAACAAAGGTATATTGGATATACATATTATTGATGTGTACTTTACTAGTGTTTATAGCAACCCCTCGGTATTTGATACTGCTTCAGTTGCTAAGATTAGTAACTCGAAATGGGAGTTGCAGAATAAACAGAGACTAGTAAAAAGGCGAGGTGACGATGTGTGTTGGAAGTAGTTCCAAGATTGATATGATCATCATCGCACACTCCCTGTACTTTCGGGATTAGTGTTGAAACTAAATAAGTGTTATTTGGTGTTTGCGTTGAGCATGAATATGATTTGATCATGTTTATTTCAATACGGTTATTCATTTAAGTTAGAGAACAATTGTTGTTCTGTTTACATGAATAAAAACCTTCTATGGTCATACACACCAACGAAAATGGTTTGTTGGATCTCGATCGTAGTGATACACATATTCATAATATTGAAGCCAAAAGATGCAAAGCTAATAATGATAGTGCAACTTATTTGTGGCACTGCCGTTTAGGTCATATTGGTGTAAAGCGCATGAAGAAACTCCATACTGATGGGATTTTGGAATCACTTGATTATGAGTCACTTGATGCTTGCGAACCGTGCCTCATGGGCAAGATGACTGAAACGCCGTTCTCCGGAACTATGGAAAGAGCAACAGATTTGTTGGAAATCATACATACAGATGTATGTGATCCGATGAATATTGAGGCTCGTAGCAGGTATCATTATTTTCTGACCTTCACAGATGATTTTAGCAGATATGGGTATATCTACTTGATGAAACACAAAGTATGAAACATTTGAAAAGTTCAAAGAATTTCAGAGTGAAGTGGAGAATCATCATAACAAGAAAATAAAAGTTTCTAAGATATGACCGCAGAGGTAAAATATTTGAGTTACGAGTTTGGCCTCCAGTTAAAACAATGTGAAATAGTTTCACTACTCACGCCACCTGAAACACCACGGTGTTATGGTGTGTTCGAACGTCGTAATCGTACTTTATTAGATATGGTGCGATATATGATGTATCTTACCGATCTACCACTATCGTTTTGGGGTTATGCATTAGAGACAGCTGCATTCACGTTAAATAGGGCACCATCAAAATCCGTTAAGACGACGCCTTATGAACTATGGTTTAGCAAGAAACCAAAGTTTTCGTTTATTAAAAGTTTGTGGTTGCGATGCTTATGTGAAAAGGTTTCATCCTGATAAGCTCAAACCCAAATCGGAGAAATGTGTCTTCATAGGATACCCAAAGGAGACAGTTGGGTACACCTTCTATCACAGATCCGAAGGCAAGACATTCGTTGCTAAGAATGGATCCTTTCTAGAGAAGGAGTTTCTCTCGAAAGAAGTGAGTGGGAGGAAAGTAGAACTTGATGAGGTAACTGTACCTGCTCCCTTATTGGAAAGTAGTTCATCACAGAAATCTGTTCCTGTGACTCCAACACCAATTAGTGAGGAAGTTAATGATGATGATCATGTAACTTCAAATCAAGTTACTACCAAACCTCCTAGGTAAACCAGAGTGAGATCCACACCAAAGTGGTATGGTAATCCTGTTCTGGAGGTCATGTTATTTGACCATGACGAACCTACGAACTATGAGGAAGCGATGATGAGCCCTGATTCCGCAAAATGGCTTGAGGCCATGAAATCTGAGATGAGATCCATGTATGAGAACAAAGTATGGACTTTGATTGACTTGCCCAATGATCGACGAGCCATTGAGATTAAATGGATCTTCAAGAGGAAGACAGACAGTGATAGTAGTGTTACTGTCTACAAAGCTAGAATTGTCGCAAAAAGGTTTTCGACAAGTTCAAGGTGTTGACTACGATGAGAGTTTCTCACTCGTATCTATGCTTAAGTCTGTCTGAATCATGTTAGCAATTGCCGCATTTTATGAAATCTGGCAAATGGATAAACAAAACTGCAATCCTTAATGGATTTATTAAAGAAGAGTTGTATATGATGCAATCAGAAGGTTTTGACAATCCTAAAGGTGCTAACAAAATATGCAAACTCCAGCGATCCATCTATGGACTGGTGCAAGCATCTCGGAGTTGGAATATACGCTTTGATAAGTTGATCAAAGGATATAGTTTTATACAGACTTGCGGTGAAGCCTGTATTTACAAGAAAGTGAGTGGGAGCACTACAACATTTCTGATAAGTATATGTGAATGACATATTGTTAATCAGAAATAATGTAGAATTATTCTGCAAAGCATAAAGGAGTGTTTGAAAGGAGTTTTTCAAAGATAGACCTCGGTGAAGCTGCTTACATATTGAGCATCAAGATCTATAGAGATAGATGAAGACGCTTGATAAGTTTTTCAATGAGTACATACCTTAACAAGATTTTGAAGTAGTTCAAAATAGAACAGTCAAAGAAAGAGTTCTTGCCTGTGTTACAAGGTGTGAAATTGAGTAAAGACTCAAAGCCCGACCAGGGCAGAAGATAGAAAGAGAATGAAAGTCATTCCCTATGCCTTGGCCATAGGTTCTATAAAGTATGCCATGCTATGTACCAGATCTATTGTATACCCTACACTGATTTTGGCAAGGGAGTACAATAGTGATCTAGGAGTAGATCACTGGACAGCGGTCAAAATTATCCTTAGTGGAATAAGGAAATGTTTCTCGATTATGGAAGTGACAAAAGGTTCGTCGTAAAGGGTTACGTCGATGCAAGTTTTGACACTAAATCTAGATGACTCTAAGTCTCGGTCTAGATACATATTGAAAGTGGGAGAAATTAGCTAGAGTAGCTCCGTGCAGAGCATTGTAGACATAGAAATTTGCAAAATCCTTACGGATCTGAATGTGACAGACCCGTTGACTAAAATTATCTCACAATCAAAACAAGATCACACCTTAGTACTCTTTGGGTGTTAATCACATAGCGATGTGAACTAGATTATTGACTCTAGTAAACCCTTTGAGTGTTCGTCACATAGAGATGTGAACTATGGGTGTTAATCACATGGTGATGTGAATTATTGATGTTAAATCACATGGCGATGTGAACTAGATTATTGACTCTAGTGCAAGTGGGAGACTGAAGTAAATATGCCCTAGAGGCAATAATAAAGTATTATATATTTCCTTATATCATGATAAATGTTTATTATTCATGCTAGAATTGTATTAATCGGAAACATAATACATGTGTGAATACATAGACAAACAGAGTGTCACTAGTATGCCTCTACTTGACTAGCTCGTTAATCAAAGATGGTTATGTTTCCTAGCCATAGACATGAGTTGTCATTTGATTAACGAGATCACCTCATTAGGAGAATGACGTCATTGACTTGACCCATTCCGTTAGCTTAGCACCCGATCGTTTAGTATGTTGCTATTGCTTTCTTCATGACTTATACATGTTCCTCTGACTATGAGATTATGCAACTCCTGTTTACCGGAGGAACACTTTGTGTGCTACCAAACATCACAACGTAAATGGGTGATTATAAAGGTGCTCTACAGGTCTCTCCAAAGGTACTTGTTGGGTTGGCGTATTTTAAGATTATGATTTGTCACTCTGATTGTCGAAGAGGTATCTCTGGGCCCACTCGGTAATGCACATCACTATAAGCCTTGCAAGCATTGTGACTAATGAGTTAGTTGCGGGATGATGTATTACGGAACGAGTAAAGAGACTTGCCAGTAACGAGATTGAACTAGGTATCGAGATACCGACGATCGAATCTCGGGCAAGTAACATACCGATGACAAAGGGAACAACATATGTTCTTGTGCGGTCTGACCGATAAAGATCTTCGTAGAATATGTGGAGCCAATATGGGCATCCAGGTCCCGCTATTGGTTATTGACCGGAGAGGTGTCTCGGTCATGTCTACATAGTTCTCGAACCCGAAGGGTCCGCACGCTTAACGTTATGATGACAGTTTTATTGAGTTTTGATGTACCGACGGAGTTTGGAGTCCCGGATGAGATCGGGGACATGACGAGGAGTCTCGAAATGGCCGAGACCTAAAGATCGATATATTGGACGACTTTATTCGGACTTCGGAAAGGTTCCGAGTGATTTGGGTATTTGTCGGAGTACCGGAGAGTTACGGGAATTCCTATTGGGCCTTAATGGGCCATACGGGAAAGGAGGGAAAGACCTCAAAGGGTGGCCGCACCCCTCCCCCTGGGCTAGTCCGAACTGGACTAGGGAGGGGGCCGCCCCCTTCCTTGTTTCTCCTTCCCCCTTCCCTTCTCCTACTCCCACAAGGAAAGGAGGAGTCCTACTCCCGGTGGGAGTAGGACTCCCCCCTTGGGCGCGCCACCTCTCCTTGGCCGTCCCTCTTCCCCTTGCTCCTTTATATACGGGGGCAGGGGGCACCCAGGGACACAAATTGATATACGATGTTTTAGCCGTGTGCGGTGCCCCCCTCCACGATATTACACCTCGATAATACCGTTGCGGAGCTTAGGCGAAGCTCTGCGCCGGTGGAACATCATCATCGTCACCACGCCGTCGTGCTGACGAAACTCTCCCTCAACACTCAGCTGGATCGGAGTTCGAGGGACGTCATCGAGCTGAACGTGTGTAGAACTCGGAGGTGCTGTGCGTTCGGTACTTGATCGGTCGGATCGTGAAGACGTACGACTACATCAACCGCGTTGTTATAACGCTTCCGCTGTCGGTCTACGAGGGTACGTGGACAACACTCTCCCCTCTCGTTGCTATGCATCACCATGATCTGGCGTGTGCGTAGGAATTTTTTTGAAATTACTACGTTCCCAACACGCGCGTCGTCACTCGGTTGGTCACCTCATCACCACTTGACGCGTGTCACCACTTGGTTGGTCACCTCTACATCACTGGGCCGCCCCGCGCGTCGCTGCTCGGTTGGTCACCTCATCGCCACTCGGCAGCCCGGCTACGCCCACGC